>NW_009600818.1:0-40667 GCF_000690535.1 Cariama cristata
CTCTTCGGGCGGTGCGGGGTGTTCGCGGTCTTCCTCCTCGGCCACTTCAGCTGCGAGCCCCAACTCGTCTTTCATGCGCTCTAGTTTTGCAGAGTTAAGCCTCTTTGCAGTCCTAGTGGCTCTGCCAGCAGCCTAAATACATGCTTGTACGCACGTGTGTAAAGTCAAGTCTTCTGTCTGTGTTGGGATAGCCCTAACAAGTATCGCAAAAAGCTGACATTCGAGAGGCTTTTCAGGGTTTTTCTGCTGCTGAAAGGATCTCCTTTCTGTCCTGTATCAGAGTAAGGAATTTGGGTTTGAGAGTCTTTAATTCTTTTAATAGTCTTCGTTTTATTTTCTGTGAGAGTTTGTCGCTTCTTCAGCGTTCTCTAAGGGGGAGATTGGGTAGCTTTTTTTGTTTGCTTCATTGAAACGAACACAGCGAAATCTTACTCTAAATCTTTCAAATTAGTATGTATATTTTTCAAGCTAACTTACAGCTTCTAAGGTGATGGTCATCAGCGTGGTCTGTGAGCCTTTCTAAAAGGCTTTCCACAGCTAATTAGGAAATGCAAGCCTGTTGTTCGTAGTCCTAAATTCCTGTCACAGTTAATCACCGTAAGACTAGCGGATTACCAGAAACACATGTTTATGTTGTTTGGCTTCTTCTTTTATTGAGATATGAGGAGGTCATTTGGGGGGTTTACTTGGGAATAGCTTGTCTTCAAAAAGTTAAATAAAAAAATAGAAGTAGAACTGGTAGTTTAATTTGTAAGGCAATGTTAAGTTATAAGGATGAACTCGTGAAATTCAGGCTTCAGAAAGCTCCGAAGCAACTATCAGCTCAGTGTCAGAAGAGTAATTTTAATTTTTATGTGTTATGCGGGAATACTGTGCTAATGTGGAAAAGTGCCACCAGAGAAGCGAGATAGCCACATAACGGAACGCTGGATGTTCTCAGTAGTACTTGCTCTTTTTTGCTGGGAAAACACAGGACAAACTATACTTTGTGTGGCAGGAAGCACAAGCTAGGTCAGGTTGCCGTGGGGTTTTTTGTTTATTTCTTTGGGTTTTTTTATGAGATGTAACACCTTGTCTGGCTATACAATAAAAATACTAGCATTTAGTGTAGGTAACAAAATACAAGTCTATTTTTATTTTAAAACAGAAATGTTGTGGTGACTGATCTCTATTTTTCATAATGTTCTTCTGTTTTGAAACTTAACGTAAGTCTTACTGTACAGGCGTTTTGGTGACTGATCTCTATTTTTCTTAATGTTGTTCTGTTCTGAAACTTAACGTAAGTCTTACTGTACAGGGAAAAAAAACCTGTGTTGAATAATTAGCATTTTCTGTGAAGTCCTTTGCGTTGTCTGTCCTACGTAGCCTGAAAACTTGCATATCTTATTTTTTCATTTGAGTACTTCAGCACATCTGATTCATTACTGAGTATAGTGAAGACTATATGTTAGAGATATCTTTCTCGTTACATTATAACATAAAGTAAAAAGCAGTGATACCTCCTTTTCAAGACGGGTCTTGCTTGGATCCTTTGTTCTTTCAAATAGACAAAGGAGAAGAATTAATATTCACCAGCGTTCCACTGATGACACTTATTTCCTCCCATGGTGGATGAGTTTGTCTGGATTGACTAAAATGCAGAATTCCTGTTCTATAGGATTTTATTTTTTTTTCTTATTTTAATTCTGGCTCTGAAGCAAAAATAAAGTTTATGAACCATTTATTTTGAACGTTGTGGGTTTGAAACAATTATGTGGGAATCCCAAAGTATTAATTATTAATATTGCTACTGTCAAAATAAAGTATATGCTTCTAGCATGGTATGAATAATAAAAGCTTTCCTAAAAAGACAGGGTTTTTCAACTGTAAGTCTGGAGATACAAAAAATTTTCAGGGTACTTTTCAGATAACATTTTGAAAGCAACACAGATTTTATGTGGAGTTAAAGCAACGTTTCTCATTAGATGGTTCACTGAAAGTGAACATCTCTTTGTTGAGCCTTTGAAATGTGTTTCAGAGGAGCTCTATATATCCAGTTGCTTTAATGTGTTGTGTGGAAGGAATAGTGTGAGGAAAGCCTGGCGTGTGCTGGAGCGTGTGATGTTCTCTGGGCTGATCCGTCCCCACCAGCCTCTTCTGCAGGCCTCTGCCTGGCACCGCGTGTGGTGGGACCAGGAGGGTGGAGTGGTGCGAGGACTCTGTGGTGAAAGGCCGTGTGATGCTTGTCCCGTCACAAGGCTGCTTGCACAGCCACTGCCTGAGGGAGGAACATCTGAATTTTGGTCATAGGACGGATGTAACTATCAATCTGAAGAAAAGAGTAAGGTGTTTATAGCTTCAGAATGTTCTCAGAGGTGGTTCATCCCTAGAAAAAAGCTTTGGTCCTAATATTAATGTTTTCATGGCACAGTAGTTTTCAGTATTGACGTATGTTTGCTAGGTTTTGATTTATGTGCATTTTAGTTCAATTCCACTTGTATATTTCTGATAATAAGAGCTGCAACACAAACTAATTCCAATGTCAGAAGCAAGTGAACTTTGGTAAGAGTTCACTATAACCTAATAATAAGATAATAACCTAAAATATTACCTTCTGTGGCTTAGCAATAAAATTGTCAGGAGGAACTACTAACAGCTCATTTTTGTCTCTCATAGCATCCACTGGTGCTAGAGGTGTGCTCTCAAAGCTGGGAATTTGATTGGCAGTTACGCATTTTATTTTCATACACCTTTTTAAATTTTTTCTCTTATGTTTTTTGGGTGTAATTCATTTGAAGCATTAAACTAGCAATAAATCACCACTACTAACTAAAGAAGATACTGTAGTCCTTCTCTGACCTTTCATTCCCAACCCTGATGTGCTTCAGAAGCAAACATTGATGTAATTGTATGATGAAAACCAACAATAAGCTATTTTTCAGCCAGGCCAATTCACTACTGCGTAAACAGCTGTGCTCCCACACCAACAAAGACAAGGAACAAGACACAGTGGCTTGGGGCAAAGACAGGACTCCGACTTTTTTGATATGGCAAGCATATGTTGATTTAAAGAAACTGTAATTTGCTTAACATTAATCTCTGTTTTACATGATATGGATAGCTACAGCAGGGATGATTTGTGTTTTTCAACTGCCACATAATTTTCCACATGAAGCATAAAATGGTGAAGAGCAGCATTCATGCTCTTGTGCACCATAAGCTATAAGCTCTTCAGAAGGGACAGGCAAGGAAAGAGAGGAGGCGGAGTGGCCTTATATGTTAGGGAGTGTTTTGAATGCCTTGAACTCAATGATAGTAATGATGAGGCTGAGTGCCTTTGGATAAAGATCAGGGGGAAGGTCAACAAGGCAGATATCAACTGCCACGTAATTTTCCACATGAAGCATAAAATGTTGAAGAGCAGCATTCATGCTCTCGTGCACCATAACACATCATAGATGCTTTTTGTTGTGGTACTTGCTAGAAGCACTGCAAAAATTAAAAAATAGTTTTATTTCTAGTAGTCCTGTGTATTCCTTACAAAGTCTTCCTGCTTAACTCTGTTTTTGGGTATTCACATTCAAAGCAGTGTATGATCAGTAGTTTTATATGTTGTTTGTTAACTGTTACTTTTTTAGCGCTAGCCACTGTTAGTAGATGGACATAATCGATTGGAGCAATGACAATATATTTCCTTCCTGACAGTATGTGCCCTAAATTTACTTGGTTGTAAAATCTGTTCTACTTAGAGCATAGACTGTAGAGAAATAAGAAAATCAAGTTTATTTTTTTAAGTTGTACAGGACGTGATTACACAAAATAAATCTCCTTTTAAAGAGATTAGACACTGGTTAATGTGTTTAGCACTGCAGTAATCTACCACTTTCTTTCCAAATGCTTATCTCCCTATATGATAATTTTTCTCACATTTCATATTATTTTGTTAGTCATTGTCATTAAGTATGTAGCTATTTCAGGTTCAGTAACGGTCAGCTGATTCGATAGGTATAAGGGAATACCAGTAAAGGATGCTACATTGACTGCCTAGCAAAAGGAAAATAAGTGATTGTCAATAAAATAACTTTCTCACATTAAAAGCGTACATGACTCTTGCTTTGACTCCTTTGAGATGGTATTCTGCAAACACAAGGAGGCAGGCTTTGATAAAAAAATCCCTGGCCTGTGTAATAACTAAAGAAACTATCTCTAACTGTGCTATAGGCAGTTTGACTCAGAAGTTATTTTTTGAAAAATTGCAAGGTTTGTGAGCTCGTTCTGTCTTCCAGAAACTTCCATTTCAGTGTTTAAAGCAAAATTTTCCTTAATAGCAGTTGTTTCAGCCTTTCACTAGTGTTGTTAAGCTTGTTTCAAAGATATATTGGTAGTTTATTTTATACTTCTGTACTTGCCATTGGTGTTCTAATTCAAAAGTATTGAGAGAATGCCAGTGAGTTGTCAGAAAAGCATTGGTGTTTCATGATCTATAACATCCTAACAGACAACAGTGTTTGGATATCCAGTGAATGCAACATGAAAAATTATGATTCTAGTAACTCCCGAAAAGCAGGGCTGTGATGGTTTTTGCTTTACAGTCTGCTAAACATCAGAAAACATTCATGTGAGATCAGTAGGCTTGATCTGTTTAAAAAAGGTATGAAGAAAATCTTCTACGATTCTCAAGTTCTTGAGGTAGAGAAGCACCAGAGAAATCCTTCCAAAGGATCTCACTGTTGTGTTGACGTTTCTGTTTTTTATGGGATCGAGCAGGAGAGAAAAGTGAAAGAGACGATTTTTTTTTCCCACAACTAGCTGACAACCTCTTGAATCAAAAGTCATTCAGCTTTTAACAGAAATAACCCATCTTTTAAATGTGACTGGCTTTTTCCTTTCAAGTTTAGTCAGACATCCGTGAAACAAGCTTTTTGCTGCATACCAATTATAAGACTTTTTTTTTTAAATTAAAAAAAAAAAAAAGAAAAAATAAAGTTCATGGCCTGAGTCAGAACTTGGGAAATATAGTTACTGTGTAATTTTACAACTGAGATACAGTTAATTTTTTACTGATCCTTCCTCAAAGCAGAGAACTAATAGTGGACAAACATTTTAATTGAGCTTTTAATTTATTCAACTTTTTATTGTATCTTGATGCATCTTGAATCACTAATTTAGAAGATGGATGTAATTCAGAAGTATTAATGGAAATAAAAGTAACTAGTATTTGCTGTATTTCACTGCAGAGGTTCTCCACATGCTTGCTAACTTCGTTTAATCGGGACATTGTAGAATTGAAATGCATAAAATAATGTTCTTACAACATTCCTGATCTAATAAGATCAAATTCCTGAGCTTTCCAGTTTAAATATTCATTTTTTTTTTTACTAGTTTTATCCATTTCTAGAAGTACATTTTCCATATTCTGTTATCGCTGGTGGCAGAAAACTGTTTTGTGTGCTACTAATACTACAGATGATTTAAAACCCAGTGTTAGAGATTACATACTGAAGAATAGATTTAGTTTGTTCTTCACTCAGGATAAGCTAATCGAAATGGTCAGATATTTAAGAAGTAGTTATCTATTTCATAGTGTACTGTGAGACTTGTTTTGCTTTAGTATAAACTAAAAATATTTCTTAATTTCTTTTTTTCCTCTTGTGCTTTCTATTCTTTTCTGTCTTCAGTCTTAGCTTGTTTGCTCTGATTTGTTTCAAAGATTTGTAAGTGGGAAAACTGCTCTTAAAACTCTGGTTTGTCTGTGAAGGCAGAAAAACAGCGAGAAGTGATTGAAATAACAAAGATAAATATGTAAACCCCACAGTCCTCAAAGCAAACTGTGGGTAGAAGCAAAAATTAAAGATTATGTTAACTGTTGTGTAGTATTTTTGGCATTTGCTTTGATTACATAGGTAATATTTAAAAATAATCTGCTCAGACAGAATAAGAACATAAAATAGAACAAGTGTACTGCAGAGACTGAAGCTTTATTTCTGAGGTATATGTATTTGTATAAATGTCCTAAAGTTCAGTTGTACGGTGTAAATATACTAGTGTGCATTTTTCCACTGTATAATTCATCTTTTTGGTGGATCTTTATTTGTTATTTAACTTGAACCTCTGGAAGTAAAATTAAGAACTGTCTTTTCCTGCGTGAGGTTTGCTGCTGCTTCTGAAGAAGGGACGCATCAATATCAGCATTCTAATTTGCAGAATCACAGGGTCAGTGAGGCTGAAGGGAACTTTGTACATCACCTAGCCCAGTCCCTTGCTCAAAGCATAATCCCTAATGCAGCTTGGCCAGGACTGTGTCCAGGCAGGTTTTGAATATCCCCAAGGATGGAGAGTCCACAGCTGCTGGGAGCAACCAGTTCCAGTGTGTGATTACCCTCACAGTAGAAGGTTTTTCTTATGTTTAAATGGGGTTTCCTGTATTTCATTTTGTGCCCATTGCCTCTTGTCCTGGCACTGGGTACCACTGAGAAAAGTCTGGCTTTGTCTTCATGCCCTGCTGCCCCTCTCCGCACCTCAGGTATTTATTTACATTGATAAGACCCTCTGAGCCTTCTCTTTTCAAGACTAAAGAGTCCCAGCTCTCTGCTTCTCCTGGTATGACAGATGCTCCTAACTCTTCATCAGCTTTGTGGCCCTTCCCATGTCTCGCACTGGGAGCCTGGCACTGGACCCAGTACTCCAGGTGTGTCACACCAGTGCTGAGTAGAAGGGAAAGATCACCTCCCTCAAGGTGCTGGCAGTGCTTCTCCTAATGCAGCCCTGGATGCTGTTAGTATATAAGGTCAGGAGTGCACTTTGGAGACTTATGGTCATGCCCATCTAGGGTGCTTTGGTTCACCTCACAGAGCAGTCTGAGAGCATGAAATAGGTTTCTTCCAGTTTAAACTAAACTGGAGGGTGTTCCACAGGAGTGCTTCAGATTTGTGCTCTAATCACTACAAGATGCTTTATCCACGTGAATTGACCGTAACTAATCCAGAGTAGCTGCCTTCTCCTGCTTTTGCCATCTTGAGATCTTAATTACTGTAAATCCTACAGTTAAGGTAGTTTTTCTGTTTGAATTAGAAATATTTCATTTTCTTTTTTAGACTACAGAGACAAGCTTTGAAAAATACTAATAGTTTAAATATTGTGCAAAAGCTTAGAAACCTATGAATTCCACACACAGGTCTCTTAAGTTTTACAAGACCGAAATTGGTCTTTAAACCACACTGAAGAATGGCAGCATAGAATATGGTGTCATTTTGTAGGATTCATAATAGATATTATTAGATTCTTTCTTTTATCATCTGATCTTAATAATGACCACTCTGGTTTGTAATTGCAAATTTTGTTTCACCTGTTTAGTTTGTTTACAAGTTGCTGTTCTTCCAATAACAGTGAATTCTAATGTAATTTACTGTAACTTTCAGTAATTTTAGATAAGAGACATTTTACTTGAGATAGTTTTGACTTGACAAAATTTGTCTAGCGTGTAACGTAACCTTGAAATATACTGTTATCAATCCATTTTCCTCTGTAGGATTTAGAATACTCTAAAGTATCCGAGGGGGATCATGATGCTGTCCTTTTTGTTTGGAGTTTCTTAATTAAATTTGTGTGTAGTCTTCCTTCCCCCCACTTTTGCCTTAGATTTTATTTTTTCTTGTATTTCTCCTTAAAATAATTTTACTTGAAAATACATATTTAAAAGTAATTTGTTTTCTCTGGAATGTTTGAGTTTGAATTGATGCTGCCAGCCTAATACTTACCTTGTCTTTTGCCAGTTTACTTCGGATCATATAATGAAGAGGAGGTATAAGGCCCTTGAAAGTTTGTTTGTCAATGCTATAAATTCTATTTTTAAAAGTCTTTGAATTCAGACAACTTGGACTTAGCCATGTAGAAATACCATATGTTTGTCATCTGCATGCAGAAATTGCATGAATGAAGTGTGATACTTTAATGTTCATGAAAGCAAGAATAATTACTTTTTATTTTTCTTTGCAGATGCATTCTTTATGACAATTACTTTGCAGTAGTTGGAGTATAATCCAATTTAATGTCTTTATGTCCCTTGCTTCCCACATTTGTATTCCAGCTGTACCAAGCAGTTAACAAACATTTTTCTGTCAGTGGTTTGACAAAGGGAAGAGGAAGGTGTAGAATATGAATGAGTAATAAATTATGGCCTGAAAAAGCTTTCATCTCTTAGTCAGAATCAAAACATGGCTAAAGTTTATGGCAATGTTTTTTGTTAGTATTTAATGTCAATTTGTTGGTATGAAATATCGAAAATATTCCAGTTCCTAATTTTTTTTTTTTCTATATTAGAGAGTTAAATATGCGTGGGGAAAAAGAACTGTAGTCTTTTGATCCTGTTAGACCAGGAAAAAGAAAGATGGATAGTAGGACAGAATTGAGAAGATAGAATCAACCTATTGTGCATGCTTGCTGGCTGGAACTTTTGTTCTCCAGTATTTTTACTTGGCACGGAGTTGGTTTAAAATGAGAGTGAGGGGAGTTTCAGTTGTTATCCAAACATAAATCTGGCATAACTTACTGTGTATTAGGAATGAATGCCTGGCACGTACTAGAGACAAAATACTCGCTCTGAAATTGTGCTGTGTATTAGCAAAGGAAAAACAACGTGGTATTACGTGACATAAATAAAAGCAGAGAAGTTTCTGTAAAGCTCCCTGTATGATTCCATCCAGCACACCCACACTTAGTATTTGCTGAACAAAGATTAAGGGCAACAAATCAAGACATAAATTTTATAGTTGTCTTGGCAAAACATTTTTCTGAGAATGATTACTTGCCAAGTCTTTATGAATTTGAAGAT
This sequence comes from Cariama cristata, assembly GCF_000690535.1. Taxonomy (NCBI): domain Eukaryota; kingdom Metazoa; phylum Chordata; class Aves; order Cariamiformes; family Cariamidae; genus Cariama; species Cariama cristata. The sequence continues at coordinate 8,810 of NW_009600818.1, forward strand.
AAATATCCTGTCTGCAAACTAAGAGCAAACCCTCTTTTAGTTAATAATTGGCAAAACGGTTCTGTCTTTGTGCAAAAAGATTACAAGTGACTTTAGCTTTACTTAGAATATTAATTAATATTTAGACATTAGCTCTATGTAGCCTCTTCTACCTCCTTAGTGCTTTACTTTATGCATATATTACTGGTGGCCATGCAAAAATCTTTTTTTTGATACTTGGTTTGGATAAAGGGGGCAAAAAGTATAGGTTGTATGTGTTATGAAGGCAAGTGCATAAAGCAAGCTGAAAAAGAACCAATAATTGCATTCATTTATTTGTTTCCAGGTATTCCAGATCTTCATCACAAATAGTGAAAAGAGATGAGATTACAGGTCACTTATTTCCAAGGTTGTCTACATTCTTCAAATACTTCATTTAGACTTTAAAAACTTGAAAACTTTTGCAGCTACAATGTATGGTTTTAGTTGTCTTTTTATATCAGAATTTGCAACAGCTTGGCTTTTCACAGAGGAGATTTTTTATCAAATGTTACCAAGCAAATGGCTCCTGTAGGTCTAGTTGTTAAGTTTTACAATATATTGCTGTGGTAGTTAGGGGCATGCACTTCAAACAGTTTCCAATGTATAGAGAGAAGTTCTGGAGAGAAAACTCTGAAATAATTTTGATGTAAAATGGCATCTCCAGTGCAGTATTTTTAAAAGGTGGAATAATGCAATTGTAATACAGAACACTCAGACGATTTCTTTCTGTAATGTCCATAGCATTCAGGAGATTAATTTATAGTTATTAGAAATTGAACTACTTGCATTAAAGCAAAAAATTTGTGACTTAGCAAGCACAGTAATAATACATTCCACTACTTTTGCAATATTATAGAACCAGAACAGCTGTATTTAAAAGAATGTAAATAATTACTCTGTTTTCTTTCAGATGGGCGGTGGATGGGAACTGAACTCATGTTACATTTGGCTTTCTCAGCAGAGATGTTGGAGGCGGTAAACTTTTGGCCTCTTGCTTATGAGTTCTTTGCTACTGAGATTACCTGTCGACATGAACGTGTAGGACAGTTCTTTGACCGTTAATTGCCAGTTTAAAATTTCACTGATGATATTAACACAGGAAAATGATGTTTTGCTCACTGCCACTGAAAATTCAGTAATGAAGTGAGTTTGCCCATTTGCTGCAAGTTAGACAGGAAAAGGACATAATAGGTTTCCTTCACTAGATCAAAGTGTATCTTTCAGTTACTGTCATGTATTGTTACCATAGGTAGTATTTGTGTGATAAACTACACACGAAAGTAAAAGATATGTAAGAGACTTCTGATGCCTTAATTGGCAAAGGTAGTAGTACCAAAACCAACACAAACCAATATTGTCTTACAGGTAGCCTTCATGTAGAATACTTGGGACCTTTCAAAATTAGAGAGAGCAGAGAAAAGGATCACAAAAGATGCAGACATGGGAAAAACTTGTGTTTGGAAATAAATTAAGATTCTTTGTCTTAAAAATAAGATGTAATAATAATACACAAAAATGCAAAGAGTAGAACTAGAAGACACTTTTTCCTGTTGTCTGTAATAAGGCAAGGGATTACTTACTGCTTTCAGATTCAATCACATGTTGCTTTTCATACAGATAATTTCAAAAGCAAAATTTCAAACCATTGAAAGAATATTTTTATTTCAGTAGCATCTGTAGAGGCAAATACCAAATTATTTCCTCCTCTTCCTGTTCTGTTTCTGTCAGAGAAGTCCCTAGTTCTTTCAGTTTTTCAACTGTTCCACTTGCTGTCTGATAAGTTTAATGATTGTTGATAGAGGTTTTCAGCCCCCAAGCCTCACTTTTGACTAGAGCAGCACTGAATAAAGCAGTAAGTGTGCCTAAATGTACTTAACAACATTTTGTTTGTCACTAGTGAGGTTCAAACTGTGGCGAGTATACTTTCCTTCTGTATCTTCAGTTCATCTATTGAAAATGATGTTCCAGGAGATTTTGACTGGTAGGGTATGGTTTGCGTTTTCTGACCTGCACGTTGCCTCATTCTTCATTACAGTCAAGTTGTTTTATCAACAGTGTTTGAGTCAAGACTCCCTTTCAGTACTGAATGCTACTAGTAGTACTATGCTCTGTCCATAGTAGTTCTCATAAACATCGTTCTCCTTGATCACCACTTGAGAAAGAAGGAATAACTTTTGCCCTTACCTCAATGATTGCCTCATCAGAGGCCTGTCTGGGCAGGTTTTGTTACACAGTACTCCTTTCGAATGTATTACTGTATGTGAAGAAGCGAGTATGCACAAATTCTGAACTTTGAAAGTTCTTAAAGACTGCAGTAGCCTCTCTTGTTAGGGTAACTTAAGTGTACTTTGACTTTTTACCAGTTAATAAGATCTTGCAGGAAATCTCCTTTCCAATTTATATAGATCTTGATGTGGATGGGGGTTTGATGGCTAGATGTGGTAACTGTCTCGTAGAGTCAGTTGTGTGGTACAGAGATGTAATTGCTGTGACAGGTGGAACACGTTTAACCTTAGCTCAGGTGACATTAATTGTCTGTAGGACGTCTCTGTGCTTAGTATCTGTAGAGTGGCTGCTGCTAGAGCGCCTTCCTGTTTTCTTGGCAGTCTGCGTACGCTTTGGAGAATAGTCCTTTGATCTTGAATGACCTGAGGGCTCTTGGGCACCTTGGTCCCGGAGTCTTTCGTTAGCAGGAAAGTGGTGTTGGTATGGAACATTGCTTGATGTCACTCACAGTGTAAATTTATACATAGACAAGAAAAACACGTTTCTTGCCTGTAACTATTGTTCTTGTGTTGTCTGTGTGTTCAAGACTCACTGTTCTGCGTTTGTTCATTGGAGTCCCTGAAGGAGTCTTTGAGTTTATCTCAGTCTTTAAAAATCCTAAGAGGCGAAAGAGCTGGGTTTTTAGGACTGCTTACAAAGCATACAGATGTCAGAGTCCTGTACGTGCACCCCTTGTTAAATGGACATATTTGCAATGAATGTGAAAAAAAGCCACATACGGGTAACAGAAGAGTAACAGTTACAAATAAGCAGATCATTTAATCATTAAACTCATCCTCAAGACTAAAGACATTTGCAATATTTCCATAAACAGAGTTCTTTTTATGTAAATTGATTATGGAAGAGATATGAAGATGCATACTTCAGTAAGTAAGATAAATCTATATCCAGTAATGACCAAGATATTCTGAATTTATGTTGCCCCAACTCATATCAATCTAAAATTAATTTACTTTCCTCTGAAAATATCTTATATTTGCATCTGTTAAAAAGATGTAACCGATCTAGATGGCCCATAGGTCTAGCATCCATTACATTAATTCCTAAGTTTTACATTATTAAATTATACCATGAAATGTGTTCAGGAAAGCTTACAATCAAGTATGTACTTAAAAATCAGTTTCATTAAAGACTCTAAGCATTAACTCCTCATTGTGTGATGATGGTATTTTAATTGGCAGTAGAATTAAATGAATTTGAGTGCCTTAGATACAAATCTCTGTATCTTTCTGTGTTTGGATTTCTTTGAAAAGTAATTTCAACTTTACATGTGCCGGTTTCATAATTTTTAATATTAACATGTCAGCATTCTGAAGCTAAATAAGGTGAGCTCACGAGTACATATCAGTTTAGCTTAACATTAGCGTTGTCACTTGATGAAACTACATAGCATAGAACCTACATAGCAAGTCTTGTTAAAATTGCTTTCTTTCGTTTGTCATGGTCAGTCGTTGGTAGTTGTTCGTAGCCTTTCTTCATTCCTGAAGTTCCGTTCAGAGTAGACTTTTACTTGATTGTTCTTTACTGAAAACTTGAACATGAAGGTGCTAGGTTGTTTTATAAATTGTAAATCTAGAAGTAGAGAGACATTGGAGGGCACAAGTACTTTATTTATTATTTGGGGGGGGATCTTTAAATGGTTGGGCAACCCAACTCAAAAGTCTGTCAGCTTTGCAGTTCCAAATAAGGAATGTACGCTTTGTCTGGTTTGAATAATCAATTATATATGAAACGTGAAATACTACTTTTAAAATCCAGAAAAATGAGTTAAATTATAATACTCACCAGCAGAACCTAGGTAAGTTTTGTAGAGGGAGATGCAATTTTATTAAAGTGATAATAGATGGAAAAGGCAGGCAAGCTTTTGAGCATATAATGCTTTCTTCTGCAGCAAACATCAGGATAAGTGCAGTTTGAAACCAACTGTGTTATATTCATGTTTTACTGAGATAATTTGAAGGGAAAAGGCTATCTGTAGTGGATGAAGAGATGCTTGGAAAGAGAGAGATGGTAAACCTGTGAGGCAAGTCAGGATCACTTGGAGAACTCTGTGTCCTGCAGGAAGAAGGACGTTGGGGTATGCCCTAATAACTAGCTCCTGACAATACTTGGTAGAGTTACAGCTTTCAGCTCTTCAGCTCTGCATTTGAAAGTGTTTTGTAGGACTCTCTAGAGGGTTAGGAGTGAGAGTTAGTGGAATGGCTTTTTTGTGAAAAATGTTCTGCGTTTGCTTACTGAATGTTTCTGTCCATTTTCCCTTCTCTGTGTGTGTTAATCCTAGTAAATAATAGTTGTTTGATTTTTACCCACAATTACCTGAAGCATATAAAGTTCTGCTGTGTGCATATCTAAAATTGAGTTTTTTGTAGTAAAAAGATCATTTTTAGTCAGAAGATGTTAATCATTCATTTTCAAGATCATATGAAAAACTGGCAGCTTTACTTGGTGAGACAGTTTGATAAAGTCTGTCTTGTCTGATTTAAAGATCAGGTTTGTGTCTTGTATCTTTTGATGCTATGTATGCATATACATGGAGATAATAGGTGCTTCATTCCATTTGTTAAAGTGGAGTTTTAAAGCTAACTGATTCCTGCTACTTGAAGTTCCATTTTTGAGATATATGTATAGAGTGTATGGATGTATGTAAGTCATAGGAAAATTATTCATGTATAATTAGGGGTAAAAGTCAACTTGAAGTTTCTATTTCAGAGAGTTGCAAATGAGGGTGGTGATTATTTACAAAAGCACTTAATATTGCATAATAATGATACAGGCATCAATCTAAAATCAACAGGAATGCTCATTGAGGAAAAATAAAGTATAAATCTTAGAAAAATATCTCCTAGTATCTCTGCAAGACAACATATCTAGATTTTGCTGTCATTGCTCGCTAGTACTGCAGTAGCACATTGTTAAACTATAAGATGAGTTTGTCTTTCTGATGTGTTGGGGGTGGCATTGCTTTGTTTGCTTATGGGTTTTGCCTTAGATAATCACTTGCCTTTTTTTGTGTATTTTGTCTCCTTTAAAGGTCGTTTATATGCAATGCAGACAGGGATGAAGATTGATAGTAAAACCCCAGAATGCCGTAAATTTTTATCCAAACTTATGGATCAGTTGGAAGCTGTAAGTAGAATTTTTATTGTTCTCTCAAATGATTCATGATGTTACTTTAATTTTTATTTAAGCTTCTGCAAGTACTCTCTTTTCTCTGTCAGCAGTCATTGATGCAACTGTTCTGTATGCAGGCATACTGTATGAATTTAAGTTGTATGTAATAAATTGGCAGAAGGATTAAAAGGAGATAAAGCTATATGTGTATATATATGTTTATATGTATGTATACATGCACAAACATAACTGAAATTTTATATGGCAGACATTTGCCATAAGATTTTGTTTAGACAGCATTAATTATAGTACTTCATACATAGTCTCATGAGAAATCGTAATTCATTCTGAAATAAATACAGGAGTTCTAGAAGACTTTTTGTATTGATTTGTCTTTGATTCCTTGAAGTCTGTGAGAGTTATTTGCACTGCTGTAAGACTGACTAGCCTTGTCCTTGGGTACTTTTGAAATTTTTGACCTAAACTGTTGTACCCAGGGAGTTTTTTTAAAAACATTCTCTAGAAGATAAAGATACTTTTGATCGTACCCTCTGTTAGAGATTGGGGATCTGATACTACGAATTTTTGTAAGCTCGGTCTTACCTGTGTGGGTAAGAGATAGCTATGCTGTGTTCTTTTGAGTGCACCTGATAGTATTAAAAAGCAAACAACCTTAAATAGAACAGAGTTAAACAAAGAAAGGTAAAGTCATTGTATACATGGTCCATTTAAGTTCCAGGAGCTGTTTATGTTCATATGCTGTAGTTTCAGTAGTCTCGAGGGAAGTAGTGTGTGGATTTTAAGGTTTAAGTGCTCATTTGGAAGCGGAAAAGGCCATTGAAGAATAAAGCAGTGATTCTTGTTGTGTTGAATATTAATGAATCCATCCAAAATCTAGCCATAGCAATGCCTGAAGAGTTTGTGTGAAACTAGTGCAACAGCCTTCAATTCTTCAGGAAAAAAAATTTAAACATGAACCATTTGTCTTTTTTTCCATACCTTGTGCTTCTTGCTGTGTTTTATCTCTGATTTTTAGCAATGGAAGATCAGTGTACAGTGACTTCTTGGTGGGTTATTTCGTCAAATTTTGACATCTTTAATGGGTTTGGTTTTCATGTTCAAAAGGGAGGAGAGGTGAGATTAAAACTCTGAAAGACTTTACTCTTCCTAAGGATTGTTAAAATCTGTTGGATCCCTTGTGGTACTGCAGCAACTAATGTGTCTGCAGTGTTCAGTTACCCCTTTTGTTTCAAATTTGGAAAGACTAGAAAAGCAGCAAAACTCCATGATTTCATCTTTCAGTTGCTGGTCAGATTGTCTGTGTGACAACTGATGCTCAGGTGTTGCAGTTACTTCTACATAGCCAAGTGGTGGAGGGATGGAGACACCACTTCTAAGCAGATTTGATACAGCATTTTTGGGGCTAGGAAGCTTGGATATATTGACAAGTTGGACCTCTGCAGTAATTTAATAGCAGCTATTTTCTGTCTGCCCTTAACCGGCAGGGGACACAAAGGGGTGCTTCAGGTCTGCGCTAAATGTTTCTCACAGCTTTCTCCGTGTTGCCACAATTGATTATTTTAGAGGTTAAGACAGAAGCTTACAGGCAATCCTGAACTTTATAGTAGCAAAGAATAAAACAGTGTAGATCCATCTGGAAATTACCAGATGTGTTGTTTGCAAGAAACATCATGATATTCCAAATATGTGAATTAATTAAATACAATGATTTTTGTATCCAAAATGCATGTTTCTGTCAGAAATATTTTTACATATGATTGTCTTGTTTTGCTTTTCCAATAGGTAACTGTTTCATTTAAATATTTTTAGTAAAATTAAACCAAATTTGCTTGATTTTAGGTTTAAATTATGAATCATCATTTAAAACATCAGTACTGCTGTACTGAATCACAGACTGTGTGAAGGGTAATTTCAAAAGTAAACAACTTGGTTAATTTCAATATTTTTAGAAGTGTATGTAACTGCATTTGAAGTCATCTCCCTTGAACATCAGATCAAGTGTAGTAATAAGTTATTTTCTGAGTGTAAGGTGTGTATATAGGCTGGTGAAATATATATATATATATATATAACCAAATCATTCTCTTCCTCAGTTAGCTTTAGTATTTCATTTCAGTTATGTATCTTGCAACTTCCAAACTGTGGTACACTAACAAGAAAAACAATTACACTTTGCAAAAAAAATAGTTTTCAAAATTATTTAGAGTATGAGTTTGACAAAAGTCTTCAAATTTGAAGTTCTATTTGGAAAGTTTATATTTCACTGTTGAAATCAAGTAACTTTTCTGGCAACATTCTATGTATTAAAAAGTTGGCAGCAATCTAAAAAATATGGAAATGCAGCTTGCATGATTTAATTTTCTTCACAGGCACAGTGTGAAAAATAACTCCAGAAAAATAACTGCCATTCAGACATTGTTTTTAAATCTTGTGGCAAAATAAAGGCCACAGGTTAGTATCATGCTGTGTTCCTGTTTTTGTTCTCTAAGGATAACCTGAGATTTCCTGATGTGTGAATAGTAAGCCTATTCAGAAGCTGTAAATCCACCTGTTGTAACTGTTAGAGGGTTATTTGCTTTACTGATTTTTTTTTTTCATTAGGAAACCTGAGGATTCTTGTACTCTAATGTCTTTGAAAAGAGGTCTTTGAATTGCAGCACACTGCTTACCATGAAAATTCCAGTAAATCCCTAGGTCACTAGGCTGGTCAAGGTAGGGCTCAGGTGCTTTGAAAGATGTAATGAACAGTAGTGAAATAACCTTACAAGAGAGAAGATACATGATCACTCTGACCTCCAGTAGCTTTATAAAGCAGGCATTACTTTATCAACTGAATTGTGTTGAATCCTGAAACAGGCTTCAGAGTGCTTGGTCTTTCGGATTGTAAGGGGAAAAATATCTGTAGCTACTCCTTCACAATATTGTAGTTGTGTTTATTTTTAATGGGTTGTTTTGCTTTGTTTTTAAGTATTTTGTGATTGAAGATGGTATTCAGAGCTACTTATTTATAATATTTATCCCTTCAAAAGAATGTGCTTTCTCTCTAGCATGCTGCTTTTAGCGTTTGTTATGTTAGAAGCTGGAGGTTTGTAAAATAATTAAAGTATATGTTTGGGTTTTTTTTAAAATTGTACTTGGCTTTGCCTAGATCAGCAGCTTGTTCTTGTGTTTGAATTAGATTGCAGAATTGCTAAGGTCTAATAAGGTAATGAATGTATTTTTTCCGACTTTTTGCAGATGAAAAAGCAATTTGGTGATAATGAAGCAATTACTCAGGAAATTGTTGGTTCTGCTCATGTGGAGAATTACGCTTTGAAAATGTTTTTGTATGCAGACAATGAAGACAGAGCTGGGCAATTTCATAAGTAGGTGAAAAATCTTTGGTTTTGTTATCTGAATTAAGATACTGGTCAGGAAATTTGAATATACAAACTCTCTTTAATTTGACTGGAAACAGGAATTGGGCTTTAATGCATTCATTTCTCTTTCAGAAAACTTGATTTGTTACTATTTGTATGTCTCTAACTTCACACATTAACTGTTATCCTCCTTCTTGTGTTCTTTAAGAGGTTGCTCACCTACTGGCAAGCCTTCTAAAACCGAAGGCTAATATTGAGCTTGACATCAAGCATGTTATAGTTTCTACTGTCCAGTGATATTAAAATAATCGTGAGGATACATTATGTGGTTTGATTTACAGCAATTATACAGCATGTTGATGGCTTTTTCTAAGCTAATATAGGGTGTCCTATGTCCTATATTGAACATTCCAAACTAGAAACTAAGTGCAGAACACATGACCAGCTTTAAAAAGTACTGAAGACTTTCTGCATAGTAGTCAATATATTGCTTAATTTAAACATTATGAAGTAAGTTCTGTAACATCAGATTAAAAGAAAAAAATTAGTGATGATTGGCTTGAAATAAGCCAGGATTGTCTAAAGTGCCAACTTCTAAAATGTGATCCTGAGAGACTGACATTACATTAGCTAGTGAAATGTTTTATCTTTTACAGAAACATGATAAAGTCCTTTTATACTGCAAGTCTCCTGATAGACGTTCTAACAGTATTTGGGGAGCTCTCTGAAGAGGTAAGTGTTAGGGATATCAGTGTATTATTGTAGAATGGTTTGGTTGGAAGGGACCTTAAAGGCCATCCAGTTCCAACCCCCCTGCCATGGACAGGGACACCTTCCACCAGACCAGCTTACTCGAAGTCTCATCCAACCTGACCGTCAACACTTCCAGGGATGGGGCAACCACAGCTTCTCTGGGCAACCTGTGCCACTGCCTCACCACCCTCATCATGAAGAATTTCTTCCTTATATCTCATCTAAGTCTTCCCTCTTCCAGTTTAAAGCCATTGCCCCTTGTCCAATCACTACATGCTCGGGTAAAAGTCTCTCGCCTTCTTTCTTTTAAGTCCTCTTTAAGTATTAAAAGGCGTCAGTAAGGTCCCTGCGGAGCCTTCTCTTCTCCAGGCTGAACAATGCCAACTCTCTCAGCCTGTCCTCACAGGAGAGGTGCTCCAGCCCTCAGATCATCTTCGTGGCCTCCTCTGGACGTGCTCTGTGCTCCATGTCCTCCTTGTGCTGAGGACCCCGGAGCTGAAGGCAGTACTGCAGGGGGGGTCTCACCAGATCGGGGTAGAGAGGCAGAATTCCCTCCCTCGACCTGCTGGCCATGCTGCTTTTGATGCTGATTGCTTTTCTTAGCACAGGTGCAAATTACTATTTTAGTTCTGTAAAGTTGGTTTTATAATTTGTGAATATAAGCTTCAAAATACATAGATTCTAATTGTGTGTAGTCAAATACATGTTAGTAACTGATAAGGAATTGTGCTAAGTATTTCAAATAAATTATATATGAAGTATTCGACAACTGTTACCTGTTGGAAGATGCTTCATGACTTAATTGTCAGTGAGAAATTCAAAGTCTGATTTTTACTGTGAGACATACCATTACATTGAGCAAGTGGGATTGATTATAGGGAAAAATGATGCAAGGTTCCTGGCTTTTTCCACCTTCACTTTTTTCACCCTGCAAGCAAGAGCTTTAGTGATTGTAATTGAGGTGGAATTGTTTTAGTTAGAATAGATATTTTTGGTTTTGCAACAAACCCCACTTTTAAAAGGTGGTAAGTTGGAAGAGTGTGAATTTACTTCTTAAAAAATGGCTTGCTATCTGACCATTAGTATATGAATGTTTTAATTCAAAAATTATCTAGTAAAGTAACTAACGCAGTGCTCTTTATGGCAGGTAATCTTTTAATCAAACAAGTATTCCAGAATTGGCTGGACAAGATCATGATTACTTTTAGTAAGGTGCACCAGAATAATCTTTGGGTCTCTTTTGAAACAGACTTTTCTATTAGGTGCATGGTCAGCTGCTTTCTGTTATTCGTGCCCCACTGAAGAAGTTATTTCCGATATAGAAGGGCAAGTGCTCTTAATAAAGTATTGCTTGTTCTGAAAACTAAAAGTGAGATTTCCTTGCTAAATTAACTGAATGAGAAGGTCAATTTGAAAATGTAATGGTATAGTTGATAACTTCTGGCAAGGAAAAAGAATCAGAGAAAGCTGCTACTGACTCATGAAGACAGGTTTCAAATCTTGTTAAAGGGATATTGAAATACCTGGAAAAATTAATAAGAAACAACAACGATGCTAAACAAAATCAGCAAGTGCTGATCAATTAAGTGCTGAATATGTCTTGGGACATCTAAATCCACACAGGTAATCTACAAATATTTTTTTTTTCTCACATGCAAGTACAAGTGCCTTAGAACACAAAAGTTCTGCTGCTTTGCAGACCCATGACAAACCTGTGGTTGTGTTGATCCCAAAGTATTCCATGCCCTGGTTGGAATTCACAGACTTGACATCCCGTATGTAAATCCCCAATCTGATAAGTGTGCCGAACATGCAGGCATGTTTGCTCAGTTTAAAATGCAGTTGCCATGGCTACTTTCGTTTGTAAATATTGGAAGGAAGGTAAAGGGATGGTTTTGATAGAGGTGTAGTGAATGCATTTTAATAAATCTGTCATCAGGATAGGCTTTTTCATGGAGAACATTTCATTTGCAAAAATGAACACCATATCTTTCTCCTGGGCTGTGTGAGCATCCCGGTGAATAACAATGTGTTAAGTATGAGCAAGGGAGTTTGCTGAAGATACTCATTATACTGTTACTCTCTACCCTGTTCTAGGTGACAGTGCAATAGAGTTTGTGAAGTAAAATTTTGAAATTATGTTATTAATTCTCAAAAACTTTGGATGTAATTTCGGTCAGGACTTTTAAAGAGAGATTATTCTATCTACCTCAGTTTCCAAACCACTTTACCTGTGATTGTTACTATGGAAATTTAAGTTCACTAGTACCTTGCAGGTGATGACGCTGATGTGAAACACGCGATCAACCTGCATTGTTCACTTGGCCAAATTATTCCACTCATGCTTCCTCATTTCTCATCTCTTTTGATATTCAACCTTGTTCCTTGAAATACATTACCTCATAACTGTCAGAACTGGTTATTTCTCTTACAACTTTTGACAAAGTAGTTGACTTGCTTAATCAGTTTAAGTTTTCTTGTAACAATTGAGAACTCTTCCTGGATTAGAAAAACACTATAGTAACAGTCCCAGGAGATAGAAAGTGGCCAATCTTCATTTTATGTTTTGACAGATTAAAGTTTTACCTAAATGTCAGAATCTCTTTACTGTTCTTACTTCAATTACTCATGTTTTGTGAAAAGAAGAATTTATGAAAACCCAGGTGAAATGTGTTTCCTTGATTTCTTTTTCCCAGAAACTGAAAATAGTGAAAAATCAAGTTGATTTTCTTTAAATACTGACATTACTACCACATTTTTTTCAATTTCAAACCATTACCATGGAAATGGAATCAGAAAGGCATGCAGCAGATTTGCTTCTCACTGCTATTGCTTCATATTGGCACCGTTTCAGAAGATGAGAGTTGGCAAAAGATTATATTGACTGTCAATATAGTAATTAACTTTTTTGAGAAGTATTATTGTTTTTTCTAATAATGGAACTATTAAACTAGTCAATAACAGTTTATTTAAAGTTATGATAATAACCACTTGCTCTGCTGGTAGTTTATGTATTACTGAAGTCCTTAATCTGATTTTTCGCTGTGTTGTGAAGATACTAAAGCAAAGTATTGTATGTCTTAGAATATCCCCCCACACACACATTAATCTGCAACTACAGCAGCCTTTCTGTATTCATGCTTTTGAATAAATTTTAAAAATTTAAAATAATGTAATTAGAAAAGATTTTATATTATTGATCAACAGGAGTAGCATTTTGAATTTCAGATATTTAAATCTAAAGTAAATAATTATCTAAGTTTATGGAGCTAGGAAGTTTTCTTTATTAATTCACATCATTAATTACTACACAGTGCTCCATCTTTCACACTAGATGGTCCTGCTATAATTTATTTCCTTTTGCTGACATGCTGCCCTAATTGAAGATCTCCACATTTTCCTTTCATGCTGAGATCCTGTTAGAGCTGTTCTTTTTATATTTTTTTTTTAATTCACTGATTAATTTCTCATGTGTTCTTTATATTTAAAGAAATGTCAAATAATAGCAGAGAAAGCAGCTCAGTTTTATAATCTCTTCTCAAGGTGGAAAACCTGCTTACATTTCTGTTTTGAATGCATTAATTTGCAGAAGTGAGTGGTTAAAATGGCTGGCCTTTTCCCTTCCCCAGAATGCCCAGCACCGGAAGTATGCCAGGTGGAAGGCAGCGTACATTCATAACTGCTTGAAGAACGGAGAGACTCCGCAGCCTGGGCCCATTGGAATGGAAGGAGAGAGCTTCGGTATGTGTTTCCCTTTTCTTTTTGCAAGAGCGAAGGGCTGAGCCAAGACCGAAACGGTGGTAGGCACAGTTCTTCAGGGAGCATCCCACAGGAAGCACGGCTTCCCGGTTTAATGTTCCATTCACCATGGGCCACCTTCTGCTTTTTCTTTTCTGCTTCTCCTACTGTTATTTTTATTGGACCTTGCTATTTGATTATTCAGTACGTTTGGGTTTGTTCTTTCCTCTGTAGTGGAGATTATTATTTTGAATACAGCTACTCTCTAAGAACGCATTGTCGCCTTTGGGCCAGAACCATGCATTTCTTTAATGCTACCCACAGTCCTTCTTTTAAATCTGTTCTGTAAAATTATAATCCCTTTGCCAGTTTATCCTCTCTCAGAAGTTAAATAGGAGTCGAAAACAGATTGACGGTAGATTAGTTCAACTTCGAAGCAAACACCTAATTGTGAGACAATTCCTTCTTCCCTGTAAAATAGTGTGGCTTTCAAAATGAGTTTATGGCTCGACTCTTTTTAGATTGGATTTCCTGCCGCTTTCTCACTCATCCCCGTTTTGCTTGTGTTTTGCTCCCTGTGTTCTTCTGGCTACCTGACTTTCCTGTACAGAATTCCTTGAAGTTACTTCCTTAACTGTTAGATAAAAAGTGGTGATTTCCAAGGACACTGGCATACCAAAAAGAATCTTTATCAGAATGGGTTGTTTTAAACCTCCCAAATTGTTACATTTACTGTCTTCTATTTAATGCACTCAGGCCAGTCTAAACTCTGCTGCTAATTTAAAAGTCCTAGCTCTTCAGTAAGAAACATTAGGGATATCCAAACCTTTCTCATTTAGAGCTTTTTAAAAAGACATCACCACTGTAAGCAGACGCAAGCTAGCCTCTCCATGAAATAGCAGAACATGTACTAAGCAGACTCACATAGATTACATCTTAACCTATTCTGAGAAAGACAGCTCCATTCTCTTATTTCATTCTGTGTATTTTTACTAAAAATAACTAAACAATCAAACTAGAGCTGCCATATTATTTCTAAACTTTATAAATGTTACCCTATTTCTAAAGTACAGATCCAGAGACTTCACAGATATGTGCAAGTTTTTGGGGGTCAAATGTAATCATGTACAAAACTTTTTTTGTTAAACTGCTAAAACAGATAATAGTGTTACTGATCTGCGTATAAACTGATCATACTTTTCAGTTATTGATAAAAGCAAAATATATGCAAAAATGATTAATCTCTGAAATATATCAAAATAGAAATGGTATGTAATTGTTAAATTAAGTTTCAAAATCTTCTCACCCATTTACTTTTCCATTGTTTGCAGTTTGTTTAATTGGTTTTTCATTTCACCAGTTGTTTTTGGTAGGAATCAGGTTCATTAATAAGAGGTCTCTTCATTTTCCTCCCCTGTCAGCGCAGAAGCTTGAAATACAAATTTTAAATGTGAATGTCTTAGGGAAATAGAGTGTCTTTGGAATGGATATTTTCATTATGCGAATTAAAACAGACTAATTCTGCACAATGACACTAGCATCTATGTATAATCCTTCACATACCTAATGAAACAACTAAGAACATTAAATGATTTGAAATTTTCCTCCAAGCTAGTATGCAAGACTTTGTGGCATGAATAAGTGTCACTTAAGTTGATGCTCATTTATCTCTTAACTTAAGCTTGAATTTAGTAATAAAAATTTTTCTAATAAAAAGGATCAAGAAACAAATCTACAAGGCAAAAGAGAGAAATCTAAATTATAGAGTGTGGCTTGTATCTAACTTGTAGAGCCACCTTGGTACAGGTGGCTGCATAAAGTTTTATGAACATATATATTAATGCATATGATCCGTAGATTTATACATGCTTGCGCACACAGATACTTATTTGTTTCTTTCCATTCATTCATGTTTGTGGTCTGTACCTGGGTCTTCAGTGGATTTTGAAGTCTGAACCTGTAATTTCAAATATGTTATGAATAGGCTTGTAATTTTCTGCACATTGGTTTTATTTTAAACATGTCAAAACATTAGAAAACTGGTTTCTCTTCAGGTTCTCAATCTTTTCATCATGCAGTCTCGTATTTTGAAGCTTCTTTCCTGTTTATCTGTGAACAAAGAGGAGGATGGGCATGACCTCTTATTTCTAGGAAGATTAAACTGGTGGTCCTTCCAGTAAGGTATAGCATCCTATTCCACTTGGCAGCCACTAGCTGCTTCTTTACCAGAAGACAAATGTGCAGCAGAAGATAAAAAGTGACAAAGTAGCATGAATAAAAACTGTCTAGCTTACCACCTGTATCAGACAGTGAGCAAAGTGTAAGGAAGTAGAAGACAGGCAGTCTTACTCACTCCTTCCAAGCCCACCTTTGTTAGAAAGTAGCATATTGCTTGAAGTATGAGAGTTTTCTGTTGTCTTCCAAATGTGAACTGGAGAACATGGCATACAAGATGAAAGTTAAGTGGGTCTAAGGAGCGTTCTTATTCCTGTCTTAAACTATACCTAATGGGAGAGTGCAGAGAATATCTAAGCCAGACTCTGTGCATAGTGACAGGGCAACAGGCAACGGACACAGGTTGCAACAAGGAAAATGTGAATTGACTGTTAGGAAAATAATTTTCCTCATGAATGTGGTGAGATATTGAAAAGAGAGTAGAAGAGGGGTTATGGAAGCTCCATCCTTGGAAATATTCAAAACCCAGCTGGACACGGTCCTGGGCAACTGGCTTTAGCTGACCCTGCTAGATAGAGGATGGGACTAGATGGTCCCTTCCAACCTCAGCCATTCTGTGCCCAGAGCAGCATGGTCTCTGTTAGCACTGCTATGAATAAGGAATTGGTCCAGATAAACCTACAGGGGATCCTTCAGCCTTTTTATGATTCTTGAAAAAAATCACTCAGTTGTATATGGAAAAGAGAATCAATGGCTGGAAGGGGGAGAGGGCCATATAAGAGTGTTTCTCAAGTTCAAATTGAGCCAAAAAAGTCTGAAAAGTGGCTCTCCACAGTGTAATCTCTTTATATGTCCTGGCGACTGTTACATTAAAAAAAATATTTAAAATTATAAAAAACATAGTCACCATTTTTTTAATAAGAATGTGTACCAAACATCTATCCCTGTTTATTGTTAACCTTTGCTTTGTTAAAAGTAAACAAAAGTGTCTAAAACCCCAGGTGCCAATTATAATTTCTTTGCAGTTTCCTGGATAAAATACTCTGTGTGTTAATACTCTAGAAACACTACAACATAAGTAAATTAAAATATTTGTGAACAAATAATGATTATGATACAATTTGGTTTCCAAGCTACTGGTTTATTCTTGTTACTATGTTTTCCTTACCTAAAGATGCCATACAGACTTAAACACTGGAATAGCCATCTCACCCACTGAAATATGTTCCAATCTAGGCACAACTATGTTTGAATGAAGCATTAGCAAACTAATTTCTTCTTCAACGTACAGTCTTTTTCAAGGGAGTTTTCTTAACTGCTGGTGCAGCTGTAGCAGGAGAGACTTATGATGCAACTCCAACTGCAAATATCACCACATCTTTATAAGTCAAATTACACCAGTTTGATAATTTAACGGAGAAACCAACAAGTGGGAAAAAATCTTTTGTTATAGTGAATGTAATGAATAGCCCAATTACATGTCTTTAGCTTTAAATGACTGCTTTTTAGTGGTCTGTCTCATAGTGTGGTAATGTTTACAAAGCTCACCTGATTATGTGAAGTGAATTATAAATTCTAAACAATTGCAAAAATAGAATTTCTAAGCAAAGATTACAGAACTCTTGCTAAAAATCTGTGTATGCAGCTTGTGCAGAAATAGTAATTGTTCCTCAGCAGCAACAAATAAGCTCTTATTTCATTTTATTAATGTGGAGGCAGAGGTAGCTGACTTGCTCAAGGCTGCAAAAGAAACTGTTTTAGGGGGGAAAGGAGAGTTCAGACTTTACTCAAATCCTTACTATTCATGGCAGGTCATTACAAGCTGCAGTGTGAGTTGGTGAAGACTGTTGCTTTCATTACCAAGTTATGTCTACATGCAACTTAAAAGGGATGCAAATGTGGAGTGAACCAAAATTTTAACATCCTTATTGGTAGAGAGCCTGCAATATCTATAATTTGGCAATATGTTTTTATTTGTTGAATTGTATTTCAAGTAGTAAGAGAATTTATTCCACTCTTTTATTTTCTAAGCAATGAAATGAAAAATACTTTTTGACATTTATTTTTGGAAATTAACTCCATAGTGTAGGTGTCCACAATGCTTTTCACAACCAAGACAAAAAATTTATGCAAATTAATTTTTATTAGAAGAATCAGTAAAAAAAAGTGTCAATTCTTGCTTTGTGCATGATAAGAAGAAAAGCAGCATTGTTTGAATGTACGACTGGACCTTCCCATTCCTTTCTGCTTGCTCATTTTCTTCCTCCCCTTGCAAGTGGAAAAAGTCTGTTTAAACAGAGTGAAACTAGGTCTCTGTAGCTTGACAAATTACCATTTTTTTCCAAAGTGTTATTTTCTTTGTAATTCTTGAAAACCATACTGTAACTCTTGGAGATGTTTTTACAGTAACATAGGCATGCTTTATGCAGTTCTGCTGTTGGATTTATGGATGCTTTTGTCAGGGTGCCACCATGGAAACCTTAAAATGACATGCTTGATTTATTAGTGCTGTTGGAATACAAGTCCTAGAGTACACATAAAGGTCATTTACCAGTAGCCCTAGGTCATCCAGCAAGATTTTATACTACAAAATTACATTTTTAATTTCAAATACGAAAAAATTCCTGAATGGTCGTGATATAGCCATAGTAAAACACATTAAATGCCACCGCTTTCATTGCAATATATAGTATGTATTCTAAATTTATAGTACAGAATTCCAGGAAACATTTATTGTCCCAACTAGTAGAAAGAACATTGTATGAAAAGTGTATGGATTTTTGAGTCCATTTCTCAAAGTTGTGGAAAAAAAATATAGATATATGTATGGATTTTTAAAAAGCAGTGAACCTTACATTGTGCATCTTTTAGCAACATCTCAAGCTAAAGAGAAACAGTGCAGCAGAATGAGAAAAAGAAAATGTTTTGAAATTAAAATTAATAGATTACCTTTTTGATTCGCAAGACTCCTTAAAAATAGGAGTTCAAAGAATTGGAGTAGTCTGGACTCCTTAAAAAAAAAATTTGCTGGTTTTAAATTTAGTGCTCTGGGCTGCTGAAGTTAATTCATAATCGGTGCTTCCTTGCAGTAGACGAGGGAATGCCATTAAGCCTTGAGAATCCTCTATTTATATGAAAGGATCTTTGAACAGTTGTTTATGGGGCCAGGGATATCAGCCTTGTTCCACAAAGTCTTGCCTTCAATAAATAAATAAACATTTAAAAACCCAAACAAACAGATAGTCTGGGTATACTGGAGCTCTGAGGAAAATCTGAAGAGCACATGGATTCATTATGCTGGGATCCAAGCACAAAGGCTGTTGAGGTTCCAAGACAAGAAACTCAGCTGGAGCTGAAACTGAATGTGAAACAATTATGTCACTGTTTCACAGCTTAGTATTTCAGCATCCTTAAGCCAGTCACAAGGAACTTTAAATTCTAGGTTATTACTGCTTTATGAGAAATTATTTCTCTAATTTTTCTAGCATTTATTCCCATTTCCTGGAAAAGATTTGTTTTTCAATAATGTTATGGATATTCCAACCACAGAACTTAAAAACAGTTTGGCTTAAACGTTCTTTTCCAGCAGCCTGAAATCATTTTGTTTAGCACTACTGTTAAAACTCTTCACAAATACCGCAAGCGCATATCTCAGAATGGTTCTAATACTTTAATCTTTGATAAGGAATATTTTAAATATTTACTTTGCAGAAAGAATAGTTACAATGCTTTGATGACATTTGGGCACTTTAAACACCTAAGAAAAGTTAATTTAAACAAAGCTACTTTCATGTTTAATGCAGTTAAATATTTGCAAATTGCATAATGAACAAATCAAACAGTTGAGCTTGATCTGTGATACATATACCTGATTAAAAAGTGTATCGCCCTTTTGTGAATTTTCCTCTTACAGGCACTGTTATTAAGAGCGATCAGCACTTCGAACACTTTTTTTTTGATTGATTTTTTTGTTTATAACATTACCAGACTATAACCATTTGATTTCATATCTTCCATGGCCAGTGTTGCCTACGGCACTGCACTTTTACAGGAGTGACTAGGGACCATAAACTATGCAGTGAGGAAGTTTGAAGCTGAAACTGGGAATGTCTTGGAGAAAAGATTGGGAGGTAGTGCAAGACAGACACGAGTATGGGGAAGGGGCTTGCAGGTGTGGGGTGCGAAGTCCTGGTGCAGAGAGAGAGAGAGAAATCAGAATGGAACTGAAGAGCCAGAGGAGGACAACAGAAAGCTGAGGGAGGCAGAATAAAGGAATAAATACATTAATGACTTAAGTCTGGGCAAGAACTTGCAGGTAATTTCTCTTAGTTGAGATGCTAAGTACAGTGAAAGCATATTTCCTCCCACTCCCTCATTCTCAAAAGTGGCTTAATAATTTTTGCAACAGCTTTCCCAAAATACTAGCTTCAGGCAGGCACCCAGCATGGAAAATACAACTTTATGGTTGCAATTTGACCAAACTATAAATAATTGATAAGTGTTACAAGTACACTTGGGCAGCCTTGCCTTCAAACAGCATGATGAGTGTTGTGTGTAACTATTTCATTAATCTTATGTATAGTAAGTCTCTGGGTTTTTGTTAAACTAGATTTTATTTTCTGAAACTATTTTAAAATAATTTTTTTAGTTAACACCAAAAACACTGAAGAATATAGCATTCGACCAATGGCTTATTCCTGTCATTACATTATTATTTAAAAGGTAGCATATCGGGTGTTTGGTTTTGAATCTTACCTTCGTTTTGCCAGTTTTAACACATTTAATTTTATGTCTGTGCATGGTAGCCACACGATACTGCAATATGAGTTACTAGCAAAAAATACAGCAAAGGAAAAATCTGGCACCTTAAGATATCCTTTGCCTTCCAGAAATCTGCCAGGTGTTTGTTTGCATATGTCAGAAATACCTTTATAAAACCACATCCTGAATTACTGGTTGCAGCAAGTGAAAGTAATTTTCACAAGAGTAACATACACAAATTTTACCATGTTCCGTGTTTTTATATTAAATTTTGCTAGCAGTGCTTGACGCGCTTGACAGAGCTTTGCTTCTAGGTTTCTTTGCTTTTTAATACTTTTAAATAAAGATTCTTGGTATTAGGCTGCGGATTTGGGGGATTTGTAAATTTGTTTATTAGTACTTGGATGTTCTGAATGAAAGTAAACTACTACAACTTTGCAATATAAAGCAAAAATATGTTCTTTAACTGTGTATTAAAGTCCAGTAAAAATGTCCTAATGACAATACTGTTGATTTACTCTGCATTATAGCCTTTTATTGTAGTAAATACTGTTGCAAATTAGAAGGCATTTAGTCATTTTTAGTGAAGGTAGTACCTGTCCTTTTTCTGGGTGGAAGAGGGCCTTACATGGGAAAACATTCTGGTATTTGTAATAGTAATATTTGTAATAGTAGACTGTTTAATTATTAAGCAGTAGAGGTGTTTGCGTAACACATAATCTTGTACAGTTGTAGATCAGTGTGGATTTCAGAAAGAACATCTCTTTTGCCAGCTGTAGACAACATACGAGCTTTGTGTTCCCATATTCATTTTGCTCCCTTTCAAGAACTGGCTGTTAACAAACCCATTCCCAAAACTCTGCTCATTCCGCCTGACATTATTGATACAGATGAACACATACACAGTAAAAGAAAATCAACTTTTTTAAATTGAACTGAATTCAAATTAAGGAGCAGCAATCAACCGTATTCTAAATTAATCAGGTCATTAGCATAATAAAATTCGACTATTAGCCTTCAAAGCAGCACTGGATAAACTAGACCAGAACCTGAAGAACATGACTAGATTGAAAAATAATATTCTTTGTACATGCTATGGTATATATTGAACCTCATTATTCTTATAGTGCATTACATACTCCAGCTGTTCTAGATATAGTTATGAGTTGGCTAAGCTGCATTTTGTTTTCTTGTTTGGTATTACTTTCCCAGGGTTCCCCTTTTTTGTTATTTATTTGTGGTTTGTTTAACTGATATGGAGTGGAAGGATTGGCACTGTCTTTCTTTTTACAAAGAGTTCATAAGGCAAATGCAGTTTTCCATGTTCTGGTTCATGTATATATTAAAATATAGATTACTTCATATTTGTGGTATCTTGTTCAACTACCATGGATGCAATACATTGAGGCATAAGGGATTATACTAGTGAGACAGATCGCTTATATTCAGACCAGTAATGAGATGGTCCTTCAATTTCAACGGAAGACATCTTTGAAAGTATGCGAGTTTCTAGATCTTTATCCTGTGGTATGTTGCTTTTTTACTTTGTCAAATCAGCTGCAGGCAGTTTGGGTTGATAAATGCTTTATGTCACACTGTGGTGGCAGTTTTTCTATTAACCAAAATCTGAAAGGAGGTTTTGAAAGAAAGCCTACGTTTTCAAGTGTTTGTACAGAAGAGTTGCAGTAATTCCTGTTTTGTGTCATCTTACCAGATGTTGAAAGGGAAGAAGCAGGGTCATCTTCTCTCCATAGTGGAACAAGTCAGCCAACATCATCATCTACGTATGAAGCTAACAACATACCAACTAGTAATTACACTGGCATACACATACCACCAGGTGCCCATGCACCAGCCAACACTCCAGCTGAAGTACCTCATAACACAGGTATGTCTGAGTCACACCCAAAAAATTCATGCCTTTATTGAGAGGCAAATTCTAGCCCTCTTCATTACATATGAAGTAAAATAATACAAGTATTCTGTGGCAGAAGGAACTCCATAAATTAACATCCTAAAAATGCCATCAGAAATACTTTTTATGTTTTTATCGTTTTTAAAATATGTCATTCATATTTTGGAGCACTTTGCCAGAAGAGATATGTGGACTGAAAGAGTGAGTGTTCTTGCAGACAGAACATTTTTCTCTTCCCTAGAATCATGCATTGCAACATCTGTACTGTAAAGCACTATTTGAATCTTTCACTTGATAGATGAAATTATATTAACTTCATTTCATATTTAGCTTTCCCTGTGCAGACAGACTGCTCTTCTTTGTGTGGGAACATATCTGACATGATGTTGAAACTGTTACAACAACACTATAACAATCATGCCTGATATACCATTCATACTTTTCTTCTGTTTGGTTTATGCTCCTTTTCCCATGCAAGTGCTTTTGTGGGATTGACCTCAAACTATATCACTAATGGAAATTTTGTCCCTGTTGCTAAACATACTGGCTCATACATGCTCCTTCTTATTCTGTGTCATTTTTGGACTAAAACCAAGTTCTTAAAAATCCAAAGTTCTTCCCAGTTGCTGTATTTCTAAAAAAAAAAAAATTTAAATGATTTGTGAATGCAACTTTTTCACCTCATGTGACCTTTTTATGACGATGTTTAATAGGACTGAAAAACTAAAAGCTCTTGATTTCAGTCCTGATGGTCATTTGATTGCTCAGATACATTTTTATATTATAGAACGTATGAGATGTTTTTGTCACACAGCCCCTCCTTTTCTTTTACTTTCTTGTTTTAAAAATGCTTCACCCTATGAAAAGTTCAGGATGCTCTTTTTTTGAGCTTTATCAAAGGGAAATCCTTCAGATAGGTGGGACCTTTTTGGGCCTGGGAGGGGGAGAATGTTCTTTTTCACATTCAGCCTAGGTAAATGTTAAGCTTTTTGTTTTTACCAGATCTGAAAATCATGGATTATGTACCTTGTTGGAATACATGAGTTCTTTGCATTACATAGTTTTAACCCTGTCAGTCACTCCATGAAATAACAGATAATTTAGAAAAGTGATTATACCATCTTCCTACATAGCAGATGTTGTAGAAATAACTTTATATTAATCTGGTATGTTCTGGACGTAACTGCAAAAATATAGTTTTGGATCAATGCAAATGAGAGTGTCTAAAATGTGAATGCAGATACAAGAATGCTTCACAGCATGAAGTGCTGTTTCTTCTAGCATCACCATTTCCCATTTAACTCTAGCTAGCTTTTTTTATTCTCACCAATTGTTTTTGAAGGAATTGGGAAGGAAAGAGTTTGCAAGTGTGAGATGGCAGGCATGGGACTTTAAAAATGCAATGATGGAGACTCCTCCTGATATTAAAATGCAGAACTTAAACTTCAAACATAAAAGTTTATTCCTACTCTTCTTTAGCAGGTTTTTCTCACTACTCTAGGGTAACCAGTGTCTTTTGGACTAGTATTTTCTTAATTTTTTTAATGCTTAAAATTAAATTTCTGTGAAGTACTGTGCTGATAAAATGAATGACAGCCTGTAAATTCTTCTGTATTATTTTATAAAACATTCATAGTCTGAAGTGAGGGTTTTAAAGTTATTTGTTACAAACTTTCAGAATTGGGAAGCTATCAGCTGCTTAATTTAAAAAACATGGAGTCATTAGGTTTACCTGTTCTATTTTCTTATTTTGTCTGCCTTACTTTTAAAGTCTATAAATAAAAATAACCCAAGTCCGATTTTTTGCATTGATTTGCAGGAATGACAAGTAACACCATTCAGCCCGCTCCTCAGAATATTCCTTTGGTCGATCCTTCCCTTTACAGTGCTCAGTCTGCAGGTAAGGTGGTGGCGTTTGTATTGTCTGTACATGGACATGCTGTGTCCTGTGGGTCTCCCCTGCACTGAAGGAAGAAGTTTGAGAAATAATGTCATTGTTACCTGAACACTACTAATTCAGAAATTTTAAAAGGAATGGACATCATCTAAACATTGTGTTGCTATAAGTGCAATAGTTTCTGAAAGCTTTGCCACAGTGTATGATTAGTGCTGTCTATCTGACTTTTTCAAACCAATGAGCTAGCATTGCGCTAGGCTTTTTATTATTTATGCTGTTGCTTTTCAGGTGAGGTTCTGATAACTTAGCAAAGCCTATATTCCTGATGGCCTTGCTAAATTATATTTTTTTCTAATTAATACACATGCCCTTTACTTAAAACTTCTTCTACAGGGTCAGTACATAAGTTATGTATTCAATTCATTAAATAATCATGACATTCCAGTGGTGGTTTTTGTTGCGGCATAATTGTTAGGTGTGCTTGTTGATTATAAGTAGTACCTATATTAAATTAAATAATTCATAAGGTACTGCTAATGATGTCATTTTGATGTACCATTTAATCAAGGCTTTTATCTTTTAAAATGCCATCTATCTTTGATGTTAAAACCACTGATAACCTATATTACATGTATTTTATGTCTGCTTGCATGTATCATGCTTTGAAGTCCAGATATAAATGCTAACCTTAGGGAAACCATGGCCTGTGAAAGAGTGGTGACTGACAAGAAAGCTGGAATCATCCCAGATTCTAGTTTGAACACTGATGTACATTTGGACAAATTAACTGTTCTCTAGGAATTTTTCTGTCCGTGAAATAGAGATAGTAAAAAGATACATTATATCTGTTTGTAATAATCAGATTTTTGTTGGCAATATAACGTGGATGTTTAGTGAGGAGGAGATATAGAAGTCCTGGTGTGAAATATGTTCACATCCTACCCTGCAGTTTATCCTCACCAGGGAAAGCTGATAGTATATGTAATTGATGTTATAGTATACATAACTGATGTTTTTAAGTTCCAGTACTAAATACAATCAGATGTTGCCTGTTATGGCTAGTGAGTTTAGATAGGTATATTCTTGTATATTGTAACTTAAAAATATTTAGTTAGATATGTTCGTTTATTATGTTGTTGAAGAGGGTGTCTGTGTTAAAATACCAGCTTTACTGAAAAAGGAGTTTTGATTGAATGGGATGCTGTAATAGGAATTCAGTGTTTAGCTTGGTTTTAGTCTGCTGTCGTAAGACTGCTTAAGGATGTGTCCATCTTAATATATTAGGAAGCCATTTTTGTAGAAGATGCTTAAACAGCTAGGAATAACAAAATTTACCTTTGATACAGACACATTAACCTTTAGAATTCTCTTGAAGAACAAAAGTCACATACTATTGTTTTTCTGACATATTACTGTAATGTCTCGTGTAACAGTTAACTCATTTTATTGAAAACAATACCTCAGACCTGTAGCTGAACCATTTAAACTTGGTGACTGTTTTGAATTTTGGGGGCTGTTGTAGGGGTTTCAATAGCTCCTTAACCAAAATGACTGAAGGCTTTACTTAAGCTTTACTGTAGTAACTGCTAGTTGGAAAGCCAATTTTGTGGTGTTTGGCAGCAAAGCTTTCATATTTAACCAGCTTATTATGATCCTCTAGACAGCCATTCTAATAATTTTTTTGATGACTACTCTGAAAATTTTAATTGTCATTGTTTTTTGGTTTGAATGTTTAATTCTAGTTGTCAAAAATGGCATGATTTTGACTTGAACTTCTAATGCTTAATGAAGAATTAAAGTTTCATTATTTGATATCTGAATGGTATCAGTGCATTGCTCCCTCTAGCCACTTACCTGTGATAACCTGATTTAATAAGTACATAAATATAAATAAAAAGGTATTCAGTGAAATAAGATACCCTGTGTTTGTGAGAATTCAGAATAACTACTGTCATGTAATACAGAGATTAAGACCCTTATCTAGCACAGCGATAAATCTCTAACTTGATCTAACCTGAGTATTTGCATGCCTGCATTCCTCCTCTGCACATCTGTTGTATCGCCACAAGTTTCAGTCTTGTAAAACCTTAAAGTGTTACATTTTTATGAGAGAGTTTTGCAAAAGTGCCCCTGAAGAGGTGATATAGCTCATACAGATCCTCGGTTCTGAAAATATACCATCAGTTACGCCGGAGTATGAGAGGGCATAAGGGATATGGCAGTCAGCAGAGATGCAGTAACAGCTTTGTTTGCATGCATAGAATTAAGAAACTTGAGAGCGATGGAAAGTGTTTGTCCTTGCCTGTCACCATCCTGTCATGCATACCTGGTCTTTTCGCACAGCAACCTCCCTTCAGCTGTACGTGTAAGAGTAACGGCGGGTATCACTCTTCTCATGCTGTTGAGGAGTCCTTTTTATGCCAACGGTACTCTGTTCCACAGTAGCCTTGTTCTCTGACCTTAAGTAGATTTAGAAATGCCTGTATCTCACAATGGACGTACTAAACTGTGGGCCCCAGGAGCCCTCCCCAGTCCCTGAGTTGCAGTATATGTATTTGGGCTAGATCCTGGCTGCGCGTTGAGGTTAGACTTTGGTATGCACCGTTCCTGTGGAACTGAAGTTTCCTTTGGAGGGGAAGGGAGGGATCAGCGTTGCCCTCCAGTAGATCCACAGAGCTAGCACAGTGCAAAGTACACTGGCTCCATGATTTAGACACGATGTCTGTGTCTATACTAATAAATTAAACATGCCTGTAAATATTTGACACTGAGAGCAGCTGGCACAGAACCACTCACATCCATACTATTAAACTTTTAAACCTTCTAAACAAGGTAGTTTGTGAAGGCTGCCAATATTGAATGGTCTCTAGCCTGCTCTGACCACAAGTCATGCCGAGGAATTGTTTGGGAAAGTACTGGTTTGCATGGGCCAAAACCATACTGGAGTCTGTTCCAGCAGTTTGACAGTGTAGACAGTCAAGTTTGAGTGCTGAGACGCGTTCCCTGGCACTCTTGAATGTACTAGTATAGGCATAGCCAAACAGGATATTCCACATATTCCTGCAAGACTCTTTCTGGTAGTAAGATCAAATGTGTATTTTTAAAATAAATTATATATTTTCTTTCCTTCCCATAACATGGGAGAAGCAATTTGATTAATGCTGTGATGGGAGAGAAACTTTTGGTGGAGAAGAGTGGAATATTTTATCAAAAGAAAATTAAGTTAAAGTAACAGTATTCCTTTGATTTTAGTCAGTATGAATCCTTCAGTAATTGTCCTGTGGGAACAGGTCTCAGAGTTTAACATTGACTTTTGAAAGTGTCAAAGCTTATGCAATTAAGTGTTGGTTAATGTCTTTGACAACAGAATGTAGAGCTACACAGCAACTTTGTATAATGTGTGCGTGCACTTCTCTGGTGTAGTTTGCTTAAAAAAAATTTATTACCCCTAGATTTTGCTAACACTAAATGCATTCATGGCTGTGCTACACAGAGTTTTTATAAAATCTTCTTACGTTACCTATGCTTCCTTCCACAGGTGGCATAGTATAGAGAAATCATTTGTCCATTCTAGTTGTGTGTATAATAGTGGTTGATTTTCTACTCATAAAGTAGAAATAATAATTTGACATTTTACGCATTTTCATGAGCTTAAGAAGAAATCTTTGAGGATTTATATTTTGAATATCTTAAGTGCTTTCATGGGAAAAAAAGAGCATCTGGTTCCAAAAATCATTTCAGTTAACCTTTGCTGTCACTGTTTTTATACACCAAGTTGCATTATTAAAATTTTCTTAAATCAGCTGCCTTGTATTTGGGCAACTTCATAAAAAGGAAAAACATCTGATGGATAGAAAAGGATACCAGGAAGAGGCAGATCCATCATGTGAAATACACGTTATTTTCATTCTCAAACTGCTTTTCTTGCCAGCATGACTTTCAGCATCTCTAGTCAAATCCCCTTTTGGTTTTCACTTTGTGTTCCTCTTAAACTAAAGAAATCATGCCTCTTGTTATTGATTCCATATGTCTGTCACATTTCGGTAATATAACTGCTGTGCTAATAATTTCAGATTAGCACAGAAGCAGGTTTGTTTCAGGATAAATACAGTATACTTTTCCCATCTCAATGTTGCTGGGCTTTTTTAGAGCTCAGAATCAGAGGGTGGTTGAGGTTGGCAGGGACCTCTGGAGGTCATCTGGTCCAACCCCTCTGCTCAAGCAAGGGTCCTGTAAAACAGGTTGCTCGGGACCATGTCTTTTGTGTCTCCTCTTGCCCCTGCACCCTCCTCATGGTTTAATTTGCAGCACTGAAGGAAGAAGTTTGAGGAAAAAAAGGTCACTGTTAGTTCAAAAGACAGTTTTTAAATCTCTCCAAGGATGGAGATTTCACAGCCTCCCTGGGCAACCTGTGCCAGTGCTCAATCACCCTCACAGTAAAAAGTGTTTCCTGATGTTCAGACACAACCCTCCTGTGTTTCAGTTTGTGCCTGTTGCCTCTAGTCCTGCCACCAAGCACTACTGCAAAGAGCCTGGCTCTGTCCTTGATGCACCCTCCCTTTGGTATTTATCGAGATGGATGAGATCCCCCCTGAGCCTGCTCTTCTCCAGGCTGAGCAGTCCTGGCTCTCAGCCTCTCCTCATATGAGAGGTGCTCCAGTCCCTTCATCGCCTTTGTGGCCCTTCACTGGACTCTCGCCAGGACGTCAGTCTCTCTCTTGTACTGAGGAACCCAGAATTGACCACAGGACTCCAGGTGTGGCTTCACCAGTGCTGAATAAGGGGCAGGATCACCTCCCTTGCCCTGCTGACAGCACTCCTAATGCAGCCCAGGCTGCCGTTAGCCACCTTTGCCGCAAGGGCACTTTGTTGGCTCGTGGACAATTTGGTGTCCACCAGGACCCCCAGGTCCTTTCCTGCAAAGCTGCTTTCCTTTTCCTCAAAGCTGCTTAACCCTTAGAATATGTAAATTGAAGTCAGTTATAACTTTTGTGGTTATACCTTTGATGTAAGTACGGACATTATGGTTAAGTTTCATGTTATTTTGAAAACTTAAGAACACAGAGCTGTTTTATTTCTATTCTGCTTGTCCATTGTGAGGTGCTGACTTCAATAGGAGCTGAGGCCACTGAGCACATCAAAAGATCAACACCCTTACTGTGTAAACTTTGGTTTATAAATTTAAAATTGTTAACTTTTTTCCCTCAAGTTATGTCATAATAGCATCTGAAGTAGATTTCATAATAAATAAGGCTTTATGCCAGCAAAACATTAATAGAGCTCATACTGTAAAAATAAGATTAGACTGCTGAATTTAGGCTTCCTTCCAATAAATTAGTTGAATACTGGACTGATGCCTTGGCCAGTTTTTAAAGAATGATTTTGTAGTTTCTTTTGGCATCGTAGCATAAAGCCACTTTGAGGGGAACTTGGTCTTTTTAATTTCTTAAAGATGTTCAGTAATGTGGTCGGAGATTGACCCCAGCTGCTTTTAGTCTGTGACTTTATTTAGGTTACAAAATAACCTAAGTGTTTGCCTGTGTTTATGCACTCCCTCACCTGTATTTACTCACATGTGTATGTGTTTTAAGAGATTTAATGTGGCTTCACTTATTTGGCAGTAAACTAATATACATTGCAATGATAATGAGCCCACCAAGTTGTCATGTGCATCAATATTCAACAGTTATTTTGTGGTTATATTTATTTATTTATTGAAAGGAAAATAAGTAGACTTCTAGAGTACATCTTAAAAATTGATAAAATTAGTCTTAACAGCACTACCTTTCTGTTTTTTATTGGGGTAGGGTTGTTTTGAAAGCCAGCAGAACAGTCTAGTTTTTAATATTCCCGGGTTTTCCGTTTTATTTGTTCAAAAGCTGTTCTTAAATAATAAGATTGGGGAAAGGAAAAGCAAATATAATAGAAATTTTCTGATAAGAACTGAGATTCTTTAGTAAACATTCTCACTGTATTGCCAACAACAGTTTTATTTTGAAAGAAAGAGATCCAGCTAACTGCAGTTGACTCATAAAAAATTGATTTAAGTATATTCATGTCCTTGCTTAAAATGAGAAAGCTGTACTTTGAGAGCTAAATCTTTGTTTAACCAATTTTTATATAAAAACGATGGTGCATTTTAAAATGCATTTTTTCTTAATCTGTGAAATCTGTTCATTGCTTGTAAAATGCTGTGTGAGGAACCTATTAAATAAATACATAAATCTTAGTATTGCATATAATTATTTATCCATGTCCATAAGAATCAGTCTTTTACAAGTTAAGTTGTTCTGAAAGAACATGGGTAAAGGTTATCATTAACATTTATCTATATGTTACTGGAGTGGCATAGGATTAGCCTTAAAACTCCCAGTGAATTTGTGGGTGGAACGAGGGACAGTGTGCTCTATTTTATGCACACATCAGTGATGCTATTCACATATTAAATCTTCTGCCAGTTAGGGCATAAGTCCCTACTATACTTTCTGGAAGACTGCAACGCATGTGTTTGACCATTACAGAATTCCCAAGGATGTCAAGAAAATATTCTGATTAATAAGTAACAGTTAATTGTTTTGTACTATATTATGAGAATATTTTTCGCTACTGTTCTACAGTATTACAAAAATGGGCGCATTTAATGCAATCAGTCTTGTTTTCAGTCATCTTACATAAAATTGGAAACATAAACATTGCTTGGATAAAACAGAAATATAAAATGTGCAAAAACATGCCAGTGAGAAATGCTTCTACATTTTGAAAAGTTAGTCCAGTTGAGGAGGAACAGTTTCTAACTATGTGTTATTCCTGATGAGGAGAGCAAAGTAATTATACTGTAAACACAAAAAAAAAAGTGTCCTTGTTTCTTTCAGGTTGTAATATGATTACAGCTAACTTATTGTCGTTAAAAAGCTCTCCTTTGCTGCCTTAGATGAAGAGCAGATCTTTCTCAAAGGTATTGACTTACTTTTGAAAGCCACTGGGTCATGCAAATACCAGTGTTTAGAAAAGTCCTCTTATATTTTTCAAATGCCAGCAGCAAAGAAGATAAGAATTATATGAATGGAAAGAAAAGCGGATAGAAGAAACACAGTAGCTTGGTCTTTGTAATATTACGAGAAATATAAGCCTGGTTTTGATAATATTGCTGCAAATAGAAGTAAAACACAGAAATCATGTGAAAGGAAGCCTCAGTCAGATTTCCTTTATAGTAACTTTGTAATACTTATGTTTTTGCAGGGGAAGTCCGTTTGACTCCAGAGGACTTTGCCAGAGCTCAAAAATATTGCAAATATGCTGGCAGTGCTTTGCAATATGAAGATGTGAGCACTGCTGTGCAGAATCTACAGAAGGCCCTCAAGTTACTGATTACGGGCAGAGAATGAAGCCTTTATCCAACAGATTCATGTCTTTTGCCTAAAGAACTAACCAGCAGCTTATTACTGTACCTGTTAGGGGAGTGGAGTTACACAGAAGTTCTCAATCCCATCACCCATGACAATGAAATCACTGTTTCAGTGTCAGATTAGGAATTAATGGTACAGTAGGAATCTCTGTTTTTATTTTACAAACAGTGGAGCTAGAAACATATGAATGCATTGGCTTGATGTAAGCAAAATACTGAAGAAAGTACTGTGAACACTGCTCAAGAGTTAGAATTCATCTTGCAATATTTAGGTTATCAGAATGGGAAAATACTGAATCTGTAAACAACTTGAGCGTAAGAATTATTCTGTTAAGATTCTTACTCTGATTTTATTATTTCAAACAATTATTTAATAAGTATAATAGCTTTAAAATAGCAACTAAGATTAGTGCTTT
>NW_009600818.1:40698-60691 GCF_000690535.1 Cariama cristata
GAGCATGTGAGAAGGCTGCCAGATCCACAATGGGAACGCCTTTTTTCTATACATAAATTGTTTGGGTATTATCTGAGACGCAAGTCGAAGTTGAGGGACACTTGAGGACATTTGTATTTCATTTGAAAACATGCTGGAAAAAAACATCTCTTGAAACTTGAGAGAGTCATTTTGATGGTGTTCCAGCGCAATCCCCCACATCTGTACGGACTGCTACATGTATTCTTGATTGTTGGTTCTTGCTCCTTCTGTGTGAACACTTACAATTTTGTATATGTATGGGTAATTAAGAGAAAGTACTAATATTTGTCAGAGATGATTCTGAAACTGGAGGCAGAGATGCTAAACAAAAGGAACTTTTAGGGAGATTTACCTTGAAGCTTTTCCATCTTTTAAGAGACTGAAAAAAAGGCCTGTTCTTCAGCCATTAAAGCAGTATAGGTTCATCTCTGGTATTAGTGTCATAGAGCTTCGTATTTCCAGCTAATATTCTTCCTGTCTGCTTTGTTGTGGAGACTTCTGGGACTTGGGATTTAATTAAAATATCTTGGAAACTGAATTTTGAGTCTTTATGAGGTCTGCCCTTGCAATTATAGAACTCTTGATTGTTGAAAATCCATCCATGCTGTTTAAAAGAAAGAATAAGTAGTCTTTTAACTGGCCTGACATAGTAATTGGGTACACCATAAAGCATGTCTGATTTATGTAATAATTTTAATGACATATTATCTGATCTGTATTTCTTTCCAAGCTGCCGGATCAAATCCACGTATTCTTTATAGCTGCACTGTTTTGCAATGACTAAAGTAAGTCTGATATTCAAAGCAAACAGATGAGGAAAAGAAAATCAAACATAAGCATGCATTGAAGTTTAACTGGTCATATCCTTTTGAGTGTAGTCTTTGACAGCAGGTTTGAAAAGGGTAGTATGAAACTTTTATGTTTAATCGTTTTAGTTCACCGAGATTTAATAGATAATACGCTGGTATTGTGTTACTTTCTGATACAGGGTACCATGCTAATCTGGACAGTGATTTGGATTAGATTTTAATTGTTTGGGGAAATTGAGAATAAATCAGTCTGAAACTTTCTTGACAGTAATGCTGTACAGACCTGGTCAATAAGCCTGTGTTTTGTACAGTGCCTCATGCAAGATAGATCCCTCACTTCAGTATCAAACTGAATTACTGTAAATTATTCCTTGTATGTTATTGTGGTGTTACACTGTGATTGGAAGAGCTGATTTTCAGTTGAAAGAAGGATGCAGAACATTGATCCATATAGAAATATTGGTATTGCATTACTATAAAAAAATCAGAAGTTGCTTTCCTGTGGGGATCATACCACTGTTTACTAATACGAGCTTTAGTCCTCAGCACTTAAAGGAGGAAAGTCAGTTTTCCTGTTTCTATTTATGAAATAATTAAAAGAGCTTTGGGGCTTTTGTATTATATGGAAAAATAAGAAAACTATGATATAATACTGTATTAATTTGAGGCTTTTCAATTAAAGTTGGTATTATTTTTTTGGTGAGTGAATGATATGAAATGGAAGTACATAACTAAGAAGATTGCAAAGGAAAATTTAAGTATTTCTTAAAGTGTATAAAAGATTGTCTGTTGGCCATGATTATGCTGAACCTCTAGGTTCTTCTAGGAAACCAGGGAATCATCAGTGAAAAAACAGTAAGCCATGAAAAAGCCCTAAGCAATTTTTTTGAGTGATCATTTACAAATGTGTAACCTTCTTCTGCTTAGAAAGAAATTAAAATAAGTGTCTCTGAGGGGAATGGGGATGAAAATTGTAATACAAAAGTTTAAGAAGTTCTTAGAGAAGCTATCGGGACATTCTTTCTGAAAATAAATTAGCATTTAGAAGATTTAACCTATAAAATTCTCATGAGTTCTGTAAAATTAAACATATCCTAATACCAGCATTCAGACACCACAATACCTGAATTAGCATATTGAGTTTTATTTTGCATAAAATTATTTTGCTCCAATCATTTATTTTTTAATTAAGAAGTTTTGTAACAACCCATCAAACCATGTTTGAAGCCACATCGTTAAGCTGCTAACATTTGATGCAACAAACTCTTGAGTATTTATCATCCAAACTGATGCCTAAAGTAAATTATAGTATAAACATTTCCATTCCTTTAAGTATCGCCTCTGGGACAGCTTTAAATGTGGCAGATAGCTCAAAAGTACAAACCAATGTTGCAGAACAGTTCAAAAAGTGTACATATTTGAAAATCTTAGGAGAATGTAGGTAGATAGCCTGTAATTATTCTAAACTGGAATTTGTGGTAGGCACTGGAATTTATGGCCCCATTGTTAAATATTGTGTGAGCGTTAAGTGTTGACTGATTGATTTTACAGCCGCTCTGAATGATAAAGTATCAACCCATAACTCCTCTTAAATCAATTCCCAACACGTACAAGTACGGTATTAAATAAAGGAGAGTGCTGGTTTTGTTGGGTGCAACAGTCGACAGCTCACTCTTCTCCAGTACGATTGCCACCTGCATCCTTGTTGGCCTTTCTTCTTTCAATTGTAAGTTCTCAGTCTTGCTTAAGAAAGGAGACAGAAGCGTTTCCTCTCAGATATTCCATGTTCAGTTTTGCTGTTTACATAAGCTAGAATTTTAATAAATCTGTTCCATGTTCGTTACTTAAAAGGCTTTTGGTAGTACTTAATGTTTTTGCAGTTCTTTATACTTTGACCTCTCTGCAGGGAAAGTTCCGTGTTCTACTTCAGGATTCCTACAAAAGTTTTTGAAAAGTGTCTTGTGGAGCAGGTCATTGTTTATGAAGTGGTGGAGATTTACTAATCAGATTTACTAATACCGGAGGTGTTCTTTTCAAATGGTTGCAGTCATTTCAGGTGGAATTTTTAATGATGTCCTTTGTAAGTGAAGTCTCAGAAGCACAGACTTAAGTATGATGATATTGCAGAATATGATTGTAGTATTGTAGTATTTGATGCTATACAATACTTACCTATGAGAAAGTAACAACAGAGAAACTTAACTGTCTGAAGTAGAATTGGCGGGGGGGTGGGTGCAGACACGTGTCTGTGCATTTATAATATAATGCATGTAAATTCAATGGTGGGCTATAAGAATGCCTTCCAAAAAACATAATTAGTACCTTGTTTACAAGTATTGGGAACATGTCAATTACAAATATATAGATACTGCTGACAGATGTTGTTCTTAATGCTAAACTTTAAATGCACTAGTATAGTGCCAAAAGTTAGCTTTTAATTGTGCAGTATTTCAAATGAATGATCCTGGATTTTTTCCTTTTTCATGTCAACAATAAAAGAGCAACCCGGTACAAAAAGAATGAGAATGCAAATTTAGAGGAAGCTAGATTTACAAAAGATCAAAGACAGTTTCTGTTATTGTAAAGTCTTTGTGGTAATGTTCTGGTTGAGATTGGAAAGTACCCTTGCTTATAAAGTATAATTGTTGCTTGCTTTTAAAATGCCCTTTGTTGTGTGGTTTATGGAATTGGAGCCTGAGCCTGGATATCTGGATTAGGAAAAACTAAAGCTGACATGAAGTTTCTAAACCACTAGTGCATCCTGATACTGACAACTGTTCTTCACAACCATCTCAGAGTACCTGCTTTTAAATGTAAGAATTTTAACCAGGTTAGTTGGGAGAAGGAGCAGTGTTTTTTTTCTTATTGCATCACCACCTTTCAGTGCGCAGCTGTACTAACAGGAGAACTGGAGAAAACATGAATTTGCATTAGATATTTCACTGTCAGCAAGAAGAGGATATTGTGTTGCCAGCAGAGCTGTCTTTGGCTTGGAACGGTCTGATCATAGAGATTGTTCTGAAAGTAGTACCCTAAATGTTCTCAGAATAGGAACTTTGTAAATAAGAGCATTGAAAACAAACTTGAAAGAGAGTGGAGACGTATGCCAGGGGAGAAAAAGAAATCATGTTCTCCACAGAATGGGAGGGGGCACAGAAATGATTGCAGAAGTACATGGAAGAAATACTTACAGTCCCACATGGGATGGGAGCAGGGCAGTGACTGGAATGAGGTTAGAATTATGGGCTGATTTCTTTTGAACCTTGAAAGAGATGAGAAAGAAACTTGGGTTTAAGGCAAAAGATTACAGGAAGATAGGAGAGGTGGGAAGGAGCACTAGAATGACAAAAAAAAATCCAAAACACACTTTACGGTAAAAAAAAAGTGGGAAAAACATGAATTATAGCACAGGATAAAGTTAACCTAGTTGAGGAAATGATAGCAGAGACTAAGTTGAGCTCTAAAAGGGAAGAAAAAAAAATACAAGTTGACAGTATTCTGAAAACGGAGAGGAGCAGACCTTGTCATCCTTGGAACCTTTGCGCTCGTTAAATATGTCATATTTATGAAATGATTGAAATTGATTTGATGTGGCCCTTTTGGAAAACTTAGGAGACTGCATAAGCAACTGCATGGTCTCTGCAGAGAACTAGAGAGATCCGTGTTTGTCCTTAAAATGCTGTCTCCTGGTTTTGTGCTTTCCTTCCTGTTTTGATTTGCCTCCCCTTTTTCACTGTGTCTGGATTTATTCTGTGGTCTTCTCATAGCTAGAGAGGAAGTTGTTGTGGCTGAATACAATGCTAAGTATGAGTGATAGCCCACATGTTTAGACATTCTCAGGTAATTTGGGAAGATTAACAGGTCTGGGTTTTACCTGGTATGTGCTATGGAGAAAAATGTAGTGATTGTACTTCTCTCCTGAGCTTCAGAGGCTCTTTGGCAGCAGTATGACTACAATATTTAAAGAAGGATATGTGGAATAACTCTGCTCAGAGCCATATTCCCAATCAGAGCCCAACAGACTAATTTCTAGTTGTTTGGAGACCTCCAGCTAAGCAGTTGGTGAAATTGTCAACTTTAATCCATCTGTAAAATGGACTTCTTTAGATGTAACGCTTCTTAATATAGTCAGGATTTTTGTAATCCTGACAAGTAATGACAAGACAAGGATTGATTATGGTAACAAGTTCCCAAAATAAATAGAGTTTTTAGAAGAGATAGAGAAGGCATTAATACGTAATGAGAAGTTGTATAATGAGAACAGAAGAAATGGAAAAATTCTTGATAGGATAATTTAGGGGACAGTGGGCAGGAATGAGGAGACCTGAGATACAGAGACAGTGTAGTTTTAAGTCATGAACAGCAATTTATATAGATTAGTAATATCTAATACAAATCTTAAAATGTTAGATTTGTCAGAACACTAACATAACTTCCATTCTACAATACTGAAATAAGTATAAATCCAGTAATAAGAACTTTCAATGGATCAAGTTCAGAGTTAGTATTTTACAGCAGAACAGCAAATAAAGCAGTTGTATTTAAAAAAGAAAAAAAGAAAAAGTTGTGATCAACCTCAGACCTGTTAGTTTAACCATAATATTAAGCAAAAATTTATTTCAGATTGTGAACAAAGACTTTAAGTTCAAACACAGGTATGATAGCATATAGTATGTTTTCTCCTAGCCGTTTCGTTCTGCCCCTCACCCTGGGTGGTTTGACACACTAGGTTTTTAGTAAATGAATGCAATGAATTTAATTTACTTAAAATGAAGTAATGCTTGACATAAGGCTCTAAAAATACTTAGGTGGAAATAGATTAACATGAGAATTGAAAGATGGATTGAAACTGGTGGAGAAAGAGGTTGCAGTCAATTCTAAATTATTTTCAGGGTGGAAATGGAGAGAGATCAGGCTAGGGACACATCCTGTTTCCTATGTCAATGACTTAGGTTGAGGTCACCATCTAAGTCAGACGTAATTTGTGGACGAGATGAAGTTGGGAGGTAGTGCAAGTACTGCAGAGAACTAGGAAACGTTCTGTGGCTTTGAAGGACTAGAATGGAGTGAAACTGAAAGCACAAAATACAAAGTCATTCACTTGGGTTCTAACGAGAATATTTTTTAATAAAAATTAGGATACTGGAAGCTGAAGTAAATCTGATCAGCCTCCCCTAGTTCAGCGGGATAATGTGAATTTAGGGTGCATTGTATGAGACAGTTTCAGTACAGAGAGTAAGTATGCTGTCACTTGCGTTACTGGGTTTGATTCTGGTCATTGTTGATAAAAGTTATTTACTAGTAAAAGATGCAAAGAAGGGCTACTGAGATGACGACAATCTTATCTATTGAAAAAAGATTAAGTCTAGTTATGGAATGGCTTTCCTATGGCATTAGGGACAAAGCATTCATTTATTTTAAGTCATCTTGATGAATTTATGGATTGGATTGCAAGATTGAAGTGGTTCTAGAGTTAAAATTTCAGTTTGTCAGTGAGTGAGCTTTTGGCAAGGTTTTTCTGGCTTCTGCTCAACCTTGAGTAATGGTCCATCTCCCAAAATACCTGGAGATGTTACTGTAAAAAAAGATATTGCAGGACCCGAGACATTGTGATGACTTAATTTCTCCCACTGTCTTCCAGTGACGCATCGTTTTGTCTTTATTAGGTCTAATGTTTTTTATGATGCATTGTAAGCATTTTGTGAATAGTTGCGTGTGGAGCAGAATTAAGACATTTTTATGCATTGTATGAATTCAATACCTAGTGTATGTTTGCTTGTGACTGTGGAAGAATATCGACAGTCTGCATGTTTCTGAATGCGGACACCTTTTAAACTTGCAATATGAAAAGCTTACCAAAGATTTAGATGTGTAGCATATTGTCAGGATACCACGCTGCTCAAAATAGAGGCTATATCTCTTGGTGTGAATACAGCTTCGTGGGAACTAGCCCATACTGAAATCCCTGTAAGCTGTTGTAAAAAACAGCAAATATTTCTTTTGTGCTGAAGAGAATCAAGTGTATCAGCACAGTCTTGGGAAAAATACTTTATTCAGTGTAGATATTAAATCTGTATTTGTAAAACAGGCATGCAGGTACTCATGACCACTGTACTTCAGCTCAGCAGCCCTTTGATAATAGAAGCTTTACACACATCTGGCCTTTATCTTACACTTACTTGCCTGAGTAACTTCACCCATGTGAATGGTCCTGTTGAGGCAATAAGAGTACTCATGTACGTAAGTGTTTGCTGTGTTCGGGTAGAAAGCTTTGCTTGTTGTTCGGTAAAATATAGCTAGAACAATGGCAATGGCATTAATGGATCCAAGTGTGGTATGCTGCTACTTCTCTAGTGTGAGGGTTCTCATCTCATAATCTTTATACTGACAGATTTTGAAACTGAAGTCTTGACTTTTTTCCATATTTGTTTTCTGATGGGAAATGCTGAGGTTTTATTTGTACTTTATACAAAATTAAAATGATAAATCTTACTGAACCTAATTGCAGTAGACACGCAGAAAAGGGCAGTACTTCTTTGAAGGCTCTACCAGCATATTTTATGGTACAGATCTATCTAAACACAGCTCCAGTTAGCTAAGAAATTTTTATTCTCAGCAACACCTGCAGGAACATGCCCAAGCCCCACAGTACCGGCCCTGCCGTGTCTATTGCAGGTCGTCATGAAAGAGGGCAACTTCTGTTCTTGTGCACTCTCAACCACCTACCTAAAGCGGAACATTCAACTCTCTCTCAAAGAGAGCATTTGTGAACACTGTTGAAGCTTTCTTCCCCTTACCACACCGCTTTAGATGATTTATTTCTCCCGTGGAGTCTTTGGAGTACTTAGCAGTTGTCCTTGCTGAAGTTCAAGTGAGATACAAACAGCATAAAATGTGAAAGTTTCTTTCTGCAGCCACTTTTCATAGTAACTGTGTAATATTTGTTGGTACTGTTCAGTCAGCTTTCTGTGAAGTGATCTGTTTGTAAATGTTTCTACCTGACGATGTCAGGTTGGCAGACCCATGCCTATTTGGTCAAATCACTAAGCTCTTTGAACCTAAGCACATCAGAGTATGCTAAACACCCTGCTGCTGCATTTCTAGCACCTGCAGTTCCTGGCAATGGAAATACCTATCAAGATTACTGTCTACTGAAATCTAAGTCCTAATTCCACAACTTCTTCTGTCACAGTTCATCTTTTCAGAGATCATCTTGCCTCTTTTGACTGCTTTGATCAGTCTTTCCAGTCACTGTAGACATAGATGCTGCCACAAACATCTGTGCATTGTGCAAATCTTCAAGGCAAGCCTCAGAAGAGCCCACTTCTTTTTTCCATTGGTTTACACATCTCCAGTCTTACATTAAAAACAAGATTACTTTCTACAAGCATTCGCTCTCAATGACTAGTGTTCTGTTAGTCTCCTGCCTAGAAATTTCTTGGTCTTCAGTCAACTTCCTTGTCTTTTTAGTGCTCAGCTATGCAAAATGTAAGGACTTGAGAGCTCCCAAGAGAAAACATCTGTTTATGCCTCCCAACTTAAAAGCTCTTTCACATTCAAGCTTTTAGAAAAGGAAAATACAAAACACAGGGTGGGAACCTTCAGTTTTCCAAACATAATGTTTTTCGAGACTGCAGAGGCTTTCTCTTCGTAGGGCACACTAGAGAAGACCTGAGAGTATCAGTCATTTTTCTGAAACTGACTGTTAAGAATTTGATTTAAAGTAGTTTCTTGATATTTTGGCAAGCAACTGGCAGAAGTACTTTGCAAGGATAATACGTTGAATCAGTCTACACCTTGGCAGGTTCCTCCATCATCACTCCAAAACAAAGGTCTTGCTGACTGGCACTCACTGGCTGGCGAAGTTCAAAATACTTGACATTATACTCACGTATCTAGGATCTTTGACGAAAAGTACAAAAGACTGCAGAAGAGGCTTGTTTTGTTCACATGACGAAAAGCAGCCACCGTGTCTACTGCAGCCTTTCAAAAGAGTGAACAAAGCAGAACTGAGTGGCTTTGTTCATAGTAGAAGACTGTCAACCACTTAGAATCTTTCAGGTTGGAAAGGCCCTTTAAGATCATTGAGTCTAAGTTGACAATTTGATAAGATTTGAAGACTTGCTAAATAATTTTTTCTGGGATTCGGATAGGTTAGTAGCACAAAGCTATTGTCATACGTCAACCTGGTCCTCCCAGGTGGCTACCAGAGCACATTAATGTCTGCTGTGTGTATCTTGATTCCTCAAGAAAATTTATCCTGCAATGAGAAATCATCCTTTGAAGAAACCATGTTTAGCACCTGTACAGTGAGGTGGTCATTTGATAAGGATGGCTACTTGATACTTTTTGTCTCTAGGGGACCTCCCTCCACTCTGAAAAATAGTAAATCTATTGTATATGCCATGCTCTCTTGCCCTCAGTCTCCCAAATACCATACAAGCAGCTTCCTGCAGGCTTCATATAAGAATCTCCATGGAGGTACCGATATGAACTCTGATGTTACAAATTCTAACTATAAAGAAGTTGTTTGGAGATCTTTTTGTGGATTGCGATCCAAATGGCTCATCCTCTGTGTACTATGACTGGCCTCTTTGACCTAATGTCATTTTAGATGCCATTTATCTCCAGTATTTGACAGCTGGTAACCTCAGACATGCTTAAAATTATGCAACATTTTTTCTTCACTACATTTGAATTCTTGTTCTTTTGTTTCTCTTCTAGAACTCCTCCCCTGAGACTCCCATTACCTCATTAGACTTGCAAACAGAATCAGTCTCAGAATATGCCTAGGAGAAAGGGAATTTAAATTATTTCTTCTTGTCAAAAATGAATGTATCATAAGGTTATCATTTAAACCTTAAAAACATGAATACTTTTTTGAGTTTGAGTGAAGAATATCACAGATGTCATCTTCAGTGGTAGTGGTTCAGATTTCTCAACGAAATCAGACCTGATTAGGACCATTCCAGATGAGAGTCCTCTTTGTAGTACCAGAGAGCGGTCCTCTTCACCATCCTGGGCATCAGACAATGGATCGGGTGCCTCGAGCATTGAATACAGAAGCTGAGCTACAACCGGTGGTCGTAGCTGCAAGTTTCTGAATATTCTCGCCTCCTGTGTTTGAAGCATTTGGTCGTTGCTTCTTTTATTGAAAGGCAGGATCCTTACTGTGACTTAATCTTGTTTTGTATTATTTATTTACCTGCCTTTTGACCAAGGGCTATACTCTCTCTTGTTAAAAACCACTTTCTCTGCTATCTATCTGTCTGGTCAGAAGAGTAGAAAAGAGTCTGTTTCTAGGGTACAAACCTGATGTTTTACAACCTTTCAGGAGTAGGTTGCTTGGAGGATTCCCCATTAAGTTTTTCCTGAAGATGGGTACCAGAGTTTCACTTCAAGCCATTGTCTGTCCTCATCCTTAAGCCAATTCACAGAACTTGCGGCTAAGTGAATGCTGCATTGGCTTCATCTTTTTCTGTCCATAGTCATTCATTCAGGTTGTCTTCTTGTCTGTGCCTACAAGCAATAGGCAGGTTTGGTGCGGAGGTCCTCTCAGTAGACTGACAGGGTGACGTGGGAAGAGGTAGGACCATGGATGACAATGGGGCAGGTGCTGCTGGAGATGTGCCATTGTAAAGGAGTGGATGGGGATGGTTGAAAACAGAAACTCAGTAGCTAATGCTGCTGTATCTGTAGGTAATACATCTTAGCAGGAATTAGTTATAGGTAACTAGTCTCTTTTATACAAGTTTTTAAGACACCTTTTCATCACTAAAATGACCATAGCAGATATTGTTGATGAAGATGCAATGTAAATTATAAAGTTAATGCACATGCAAAATATAAAATAATAGAAAATTTAGGGTAGTCATTCATATTTATCCTTCTTTCTGGCTGTGCTTTGGGCAGTGCCCAGTAAAAGGACTTCATTTGGGAAGAACATCTCTCACAAAAATTTCCACACAAAAGTGGATGGAAGAAAGGAAAAATGAACCCAGATTCTAAAATAAAACAAATGTTGAAAATTGGACTGCCTACATCCTTTATTGCAGTGGGCGGTTTGGGGGATGTGTATGCTAATTTCTTCTTCTAATACTGGAAGCTTCTATTTTTATTCTACGTGGGCATCGTAATAAGATGAGTATGTGCTTCATTCTTGTAAGTGTATAAGAAATTGTAGCTTTTAATGTAATTAATATTTGTGTCTGGCAAGTTATAATTGAAACCAAAGGGGTTTATGTATTTGAAGTCTCAAAATAGTAAAATGTAAGAGAGGCTAGAGTGGGAGAGGAAACCTCCCCAGCAAAATTCAGTCATCCTTCAAGTATTTTTCTTAGCGGATTATGCCATAGATCCATTCGTTTGTCCATTGAACAATTGGTTTCCAACTTAGTAATGTCCGATTCTGTCATATCTAATTTAGTGTCTAGATGTCACGTTTTCTGCTTATGGGAGGAGGAATCTAGAGCTGTAGAGATCTTTCACTAAAATGATAAAATTAGCATTTCCCTGGGGACAAAATCCAAACTTTCAATGAGTATGTGGAATTCTCCACAGAGAAGATGATGCAATATGAATACTTAGGTGCAAGAAAAATTATTCTTTTTTGTTCTGTTTACCTCTCTGACTGCTTTCAATTGCTGTTCTATGCATGCAGCCAGCTTGTTGGTTCCTGGAGTTACCATTAGTCATGAACAAACCACGTAGTTTAAAAGAAACCCAATCCCACCCCTGCAATGTGGCAACAGTAATGGCAGGTACTTTAGACTTGTCAGTAACTTTTTTATATTAACATTATGTTGTAAAAATTACGGGAGTTGCTGGTGAATGGCTGGCTTTGTTCTCTTCAGATGGAGCCTCCTCATACCTATGTATGCTATTTTACTCATTGCTGCAAGCGGGATTTCCATGGATCCATATAATTGCTACAGGAACAGTAGGTTCTTGGAGAAGGGACAGATATTCCTTGGTGACATGTGATTGCAGAGTACGTAAAGGAGAAGTGGGGAAAAAATCCAGGGCTGTGGGGAGAGGGAGAATAATTTGAGGATGCTGGAGAACTTGCGTTCAGATTGCCCTAAGTGGAAGCAAAGATGATTAAAACAGAAAAATACTCTTAAGAATTGGTTCAGAGCTTTAGGGCTTCATTTGTTCTGAAGATTTTAGCTACTAAACTCTGGTGCTGAAGTTTTTTAACACAGGTTCAAAGTTTATACAGACTAAACGTCATCAATGGCTGGCATGATGTTGTCCATTTGCCTTGCAGTACTGGGGTCTGGTATCGGTGGAGCACATGGTATAAAAAGAACTAGGTATATATTATGAAGATTTTTCTGTGTCACATTTGTTCAGATACATTGCTTCCTACCTGTACAGTATTTGCCGCTTCTGA
Organism: Cariama cristata; assembly: GCF_000690535.1. Lineage (NCBI taxonomy): Eukaryota > Metazoa > Chordata > Aves > Cariamiformes > Cariamidae > Cariama > Cariama cristata. Next base: position 52,924 of record NW_009600818.1, read on the forward strand.
GACTTGCTTGGGAATGGAAGTTGTAGTTACCAGCTGGCCTAGCCCCATCGGGCCCTCCCGGAGAGCGCCGTTTTCTGCCAGTGCCATGACGTTGTTGGCGTGCTACAGGATTTCCTTATGTTTTTTTCTGGGGTACAGGTTTCCACAACTTTGCATTTTTTGTTCTAGATCTGCATTCTTGTTCAAAGCAGCCTAGCTCTGGATGGAGGGATTCACTTATTTCTGTATCTTGCCAGCTCCTAAAAGTCAGCAGACTAACCGAAGGTGACTTTTTTTTTCTCTCCTTACAGTGTATCTTATACAAGACAAGCAATTTGTAAACCGGAAGGAGAAAATTACATCACTTCATATGATTTTTAAAAATATTTTGTATATTTTGTATACATTTTATATATATTAGGGTGGGTTTTTTTTGCCTTATTCCACATTGGCAAATACTGTTTTTTCAGGTGTTCTTTCCATTATAATTTTGAGTGTATTATTTCTTAACAGGATACATCTTTGTTTATTTTCTCCAATTACAGTTTTGGATGTGAAACTTGAGTAGATTTGCCAAAATGACAATCCAGTGAACCAAAACTAGTTTAGGGGGAAAAGGGCATGAGTCAGTATTGTGGAGCGCAGACTCCACTTTGATCAAGTTTTGCTTTGTCTTTTGGAAGACTCTTGGATGACAAACCTTAGGGTACACACGCAGGTGAACCAAGGAGGGAAGAGTTCAAAGCTGGCCCTGAGCTTTGCCTGACGTAACAGGTAACTGTCATTACCCTGCGTAACTGCTGCCCGTTTTCTAGATGGGGAATTTATCTACTCAACAGGTGTGCTGGGTTTTTTCCTTTAGTTCTGACTAATTTCTTTCAAATAGGAGTGCCGTTTTGAAGACAAAAAAAGATTTAAGTCTCTATTAATTTTCTCTTGGAAGGTGCTCTGATGGGTATCCAAGAGCAGCACTTCGGACCGCAGTGGGATGCATTACAAAAGAAACAGGATGTAAGCGTGCCAGAGTTTTACAAAGCACCCTTCTTCTTTTAAAAATGGGAGTGTATTAATGTGTTGAAGTATATCCAGTGTCAATTAGACTACAAAGGAATAACCATTGCTGTGCAGACTGATTAGAATTCCTACTCTTGCCTATTTGGAGTCAACAGTTACTGTGTCCTGCTTCCTTGGCAAAACAAGGAGCCGTGCAGGGAAGAGGATCAGACAGCTTTGACTTCCCTGCCTTCCTAATGGATCTGGACTTCTAAAGGGAGAGCTGTGCATTTTTATATTTAACTTTGATTACTTACTTTACAAACGATCCCTAACATGGGACTGGCACCAAACCATAAATAAATAAATAAATCTAGCCTTTATTTTGATCCAGTGATGGATTTCTATTACAATGTTTAAGAGTTTTACTTTTTATTTTAATTTACTAGTAAATTCTTAGGAGTCTCATTCAACTAATGGCCCTCCATCTGTTAAGCATGTTTTCTATTTTGTAGCACAGGTTCAATAAAACCAATAAATTTTAAGAAAAGTTGCTGTTGAGGGGAACCGAAATCATAAAAGGTTCAACAATCAAGTGCTTCTTACTTCACCTGATACAATTTATTAACCATAAAATTTGTTAATTATAAAACTTTAATGTATTTTACTGTTTTCCCAAGGGAACTTGCCATTGGGGTACAAAAGATTAAATTAATCCATCTCCGGAAGAGAGAGGTCCCCACTGTGGCTGTTCCTCGACCATCCATAAGGAACGTTCGTGTTGGAGGGGTTCTGACTTGCCCAGTCGATCTCTCTGCTTTTCTCCAAAGGTAGCTGGCAGTAAAAGTAAAAGCTATTTGTCAATTTTTAAACAACAATCCTCAAATGGACAATGAGAAGGTGCTATTGTAAACAGTATCTTCAGCACAATTTCTGTTCTTCAGAGCTATGTTCCCTTAGGATCCCTCCTGGCACGCTTGCTGCGGGGATGCTGGCGCAGGCGTGGGAGAGGCAGCGCTTGGGGCAGTGGCCCTCACCTTCCCCTCGGGCCCTTCCCTCCGTGCCGAACCAGGCTCCGGGCTCCCGGGGGAGCGTTTTGCTGGTCGGCTTGGAGCTGGTGTCCAGTGCTGTGATGGATCACTCCAATGAATGATCTATTCTGCCTTCTCTGTTTTAATCCCCTCTTCCAGTGTTTTTCTGGTTTTGTTTCCTATAGTTCTGCCAAACTTGAAGAAACGTTTATGTTCTAGTATGTATTTTGTATAAATGCAGGACCTTTGATCCTGAAGCATGCTAATGCAGTAATTCAGATATAAATGACACCACTGGTGAAGAAGGGAAACAAACGGGGAAATTATGTATTCTGTCCAAGTAATTTGAAGGGAGGATATCTGGGTAAATGTTGCTTTCATAACCCATCACAGGTTCTAAATCTTACAGAAGATGTAGGCACTCAGCATCACTAAGGGACTACACAGGAGATGTACAGCTGCTTCCACGTGGCACTCAAGTTACCCAAATGCTAGAAAAAGAAAATAAATCGTGCCTGGAATTAAACAAGTACAGTGATTCTAGAAAGTCTAAACCAACCCTTTCTATTCATTAGTGCTCATACTTCCAATTTCATACTCCAATTATGCTGGTGTTTGGGTTTTTGCTGTGCTTTCTGCCTGGCAATCACAACTCCTAGACTGGGAAGAACTGAACAAGGTGTCACAGATGAAGGCTCTGTACTACCATACGCTGTGGAAGTGGTATGTAAACAAGTAAATGAATGTAATGGGAGCAATCGTGTTGTGCAAGTGCAATAAGGAATTTCTGAATATATCTTTTAAACTCTAGAATGTCAGTATTAAAATTACAACTTTTTAACACACCAGTTCTGGACAGATACACAGAAACATAATCTGAGAATGACCACAGGTACTGTAACAGTTATTTTCAAACATGCCAAATAAGCGGGAGCTTTAATTGCCCTTCAGTTTCTCTCTTTCATGACTAAAGACTTCACTGGGGAGAAGTAGTTATGGTGAAATATAGTGAGATGTCATAAGGTTGGACTGTATTAAACTTACTGCGTGTACAAGAACAGGATAAACTGGAAGGACATAGTGTGAATGCTGCTGCCGAAGGAACACAGTATGGGGCTGTGTGGAATTTACAGCACGTTTTCACCAATCAAGAATTAAAGTTTCATTTTTGTCCCTGTTCCTATTTCCACCTCTTATATCCAAGTGGGCAGGGCTAATAACTTCACATACGACAATATGATGTAGTATAGAATAAAACTTTAGAATCAACATATCCCATTCTAAAGTGCTTGCAGAGATGCAAAACCTTTGCATTTCATTGATACGTACTATTTAAAACTTCCTTGTTTCCAAAATACCAGGCAGATGCCAGTTCAGTTTAAATTACCTGTCTGCCCGGGTGGAGGGTTGTTCTGGGCAGGAACATCCATGTGCCCCTACGGTTCTTGGAACAAGGTGAGAAAGCTTCAGGTACGTGTGGTCTATGAGAGCTACAGTTGTCAGTGTAGGAAATTTGGGGAGAACAATATGAACTCTGGTGCCTTCATAGTTACTAATCCAACATTGTCCATTCCCAAGGCAGCCTCCTGGTTTAATATTAATATTCCTTATTTCAGTGATAGTTTTATGACACCAATAGCTTTCCATAGATAAATTCTTTGCATAGTTGAAAACCAAGCGGTATTCTCTGACATCTCTCTTCAGTTGTTACTTCAGCAGAACTGTCGATGTCGTCATCTTACATCACTGTCTTGTGCACGTGCGTGGAGAAAAAAAGTCCATGAAATAATGAGAACGTGATCTTTAAAGTATTTCTCTGTAGATGACTTGAGGTAGATGAATGGCTCTGTTTGTACACACAAACATGTTCCCTGTTGAATATCTCATATAATAGCGCTCTGATTTATGAAAACTGATTAGCTGAGTACCTGTCGTGTGAATTTAAATCCTGTTTCCTTGCTGCTTATCAGAAAGCGAGAGGCAATACGCCGTTTCTGGTGTTTTGTTCCCAGAGGAGACAGAGATGCTGTGGCATTTGCTGCGGCAAATGTAAACCTGGCAGGCACTGGGGACAAGGAGAGGGAAGGAAGTACGTTAAGTGCTTAAAGCTGGGTAGTGTAAATATCCTTTTCCCACTCCCCATGCCGTTGAAATCCCGAATATTTAGACCAACTGATAAAGCCAAAAGGGAGCTCTTTGTTTCCATGCGCAAAGCAAGGACATGGTTTCGAAGGCTATTTAACTTCAAGCGAGGAGCGTTATTGCAGCAAAAGTAGCCGTGTCTACATTATCTTAAATACTGCTAACGGCAAAATTGTGGGCAGCCTGGATTTGGGTGTTGCTGGTTACCCCTCCTGGCCTGGGGTTAGGAGGGCTGGTACAGCAACCGAAGGCTGTGTCGGGGTCCTTCGCTGCCATCAGTACTGTGGGTGGTGGCAACCAGTGGCTTTCTGGACCTGGGTTTATTAAAATATTGGTCTCTGTACATTAAATAGTCAGATTATGCTTAAATCTTTAAATTAGACTGTTAAACAGGTTTCTCTGAATGGTGAAGTAACGGTGTCCTCAATTACTCCTTTGTCTGTCAAATTCAGCATTTTGGTGATGCCTGTTACTGGGGAAGAGCTTACTTTAGGAATATTATTTCTAATGCCTTAAATCTGCAATTTCTACCTGCGCAGAAACTTTAGTCACTGATCGTGGTCTGTTTTTTCCCTCAGTTCAAAATGCCTTTGAAGACCTTTTTTACCGCTATACAATAATGGTTCACTTTTAAAACTGATGTGCACTGAAGCACTTTTGGAGCCATAGCAAATCCAATTTAATTTGCTCATGTGTTTTCTGTTTTTTTCAAAGGGTACATGCAAAAATGCTGCTAACAAATTAGATGTAAAAAAATATTTGGCCTCAGATATACTTCAGTAGTATATCCCTTTAACAGAAATGGAAAAAGTGTTTCCTTTTTTATATTTAAGTACTTTTAAAGTAAAGTTTTCACATGAATTGCCTACACTTCAGATAAGGTACTTTTAAAAGAACCGTGTCTTGGGGGAAGAAGAGAATTTATGAGCTTTCATGCTTCAATACCAATGTAAAACTTGTGCCAAAGCCGTAATTGTAATCCCTGTCGTTTCCTTGCCATATAGATACACTACAGCTAAATGCAATTTTCAAACACAACACAGCTGAAATTCCACACAAATTCACTCGAAGCCAAGTGAGCTATTGTAGCAAAATTCACGCAAACGTATTCCCATGACAAGCTGCACTATGTTTTCCTCACTGACTCCTAGTTTGCATCTCTCTGTACAGGTAGAACAAGTTATCCACCAAAGCTAACTTTATCTTGGAGAGGTGAACTTTCCTAAAGTACATTTCTAATCCTCAGTTCCAGGTAATAAAGTTTGGTGTCAGCAGTTTAAGCTTGATTCTGGAAACTTTGCTAAAGCTGTATCCAGCCTGCAGGAGGTACCCGAATACCTGTTAGATGGAGAACTTCATTGATTCTACTGCAAAAGGTTTATTATTTTTTTGAAGTGAGAAAAGATGAATTGTAATTATAATTTGACTGTTACCTGAAGAAGTGAGGAAGATAGAGGATTTTACCAAAAAATCGAAGGAACTGGGTACATCTCTGCTAGGTGTTGTAGTTTTCAGGTGTGCTTATGTTAAGGCTGTTTAAAACCATGCTTTACTTTCCAGCAGAGCCTGACTTTCTTAGTTGCACGGCATTGAACTCTTAACATTTATTTGCTGTCCTTTGAACTGAAGCTGAGTTTAACTGTCTTTGTCTGGACTGCACCCTGCTCTTTATAACTAGTATACTAGTGTTATAATTATTAGTTCTAGAGAAGATAAATAGCATGTCAGTTTGAGGGAACTGTAAAAAGCAGTGAACACAAATGCTTTCATTAACGGCAGTGCTCTGACATGAAAGATGTGTAAACAATAAGTGGAAATAGTAGATTAGGCATGAAAAATAAGTCCTTCCTTAAAACTGAGTCTATGCTGCTCCTTGAGTCTCTTCCTATTGTGGGACTGCCTGTTTGTATCTGTTTAATTAAATCTTGGCGCTGAGGGCTGTAACAATTATAGCCTTGTTAATGACAGACAATAGCAAAGCTTTCTCTTTCAGTATCCTCGTTTTATACAGAGTTTCCCAGACTTTAATATTGGGAGGAACAGTGTCTCTCTGTTGTCCTGGCTCTGGTTTTTATTGAAGAGTTGCTGCATCAAGCCTGGTAGTTCTGTAGCTGATTTAGGTAATTTAGAACTATTTGGTAAGAGCTTTCAGTGACACCTTCGGGCTGGATCTGTATGATTTCTGTGCTGGCAGAGCTATGTAAGGAGTTACAGCAATACAATGCCTTTTGGGAGCATCAACATGCTTTTTTACTAGCATAGTTTAGTCTTCCCTCCAGATGAGTGCAGATTATTTCGTATTAACAGGTCAGTGCCAGGGTATGATTGCACCAGTTGTCTCAGTTGAAGTGCAACAACCTCTCTGTGCAAAGACGACTTACATCCTTGTTTAAACTTATTTTTTTAGGGACTGTTCTTTACGTCTGGAATTATCCTTATATTTAATCTCTGTATTTTTTTATCAGATCTTAATGAATAATACAGTGTAGCATTTTTAATTTGAAACTGCCAAATTAATGAACAGGTATAGATTGATAGTTGAATCTAGCCAAAATAAATGTCTTTTACAACAAAGCCAAGAAGTAAATGAAGAACAAGGTGTGCGCAGGGATCCTGTGTGTCCAGGGGACTGCAATCAAATCAACAAAATAATTAAAGCGTTGTGCTGTCCTCTATAAAATATTTTTCTAACAGAAGCCAAGGCAGTACATGCCCATATGAAGTAGACTGCACCAAGCATTCTCAATAGTGCAAAAAAATGCAAATCACTTGCAAATTGACAAACAGTTTCAGTAAACAAAAAAGGTCTAAAATAGCATAGCCAACCAGTGAGCACTACAGCCACTTGCAAGGTCTTCCAAAGCAAATTCCAATTCTTAAAAAGAGTTCCGGCAGAAGGAGGGACAGCATGAGTCCAGATGAATTAATGAAAAGGAGCGCTGTGTGTGCTCTCCCTGCCACTTTTCACCTACTGCAAAAAACATGGTTATGTCTACATATGTTAATTGTTAAGATCCTTTCCCATATCTTAAAATGTGCTCCACAAACTACTAAACCATGTATAAAAATATTTCATGTTGGAAAGCCTCAGCTTTGAAATTCTCATGTGAATAGTGAAAGGAGCAGAGATGTCAGAAGCATTGACTTGGAGCAATTAGGAGCAAGAAAGTCAAGGAAACCTTCAAACGTGGTCAGGAGAGTGATAGCTACTTACAGGACAACAGCTAGATTTGGCATAACATCTCTTGAAAAATGAAATACTGTCACCTTTAAGAACTTGTTGCTTGAGTGATGAAAAGCACTTTATAAATTGCTTCATATGGCTCTGTCATGTTCATAAATAAAAAATGGCCCATCACCTAGGGCCATTTTAGGGGAGAATTAAAAATTCTGAACACTGATATGTTGGCAAATAATTTTTTTTAATTTTATGGACAGAGTGGTAGCTGGGGACTTCAACTTCCCAGATGTCTGCTGGAAATACAACACAGCAGAGAGGAACCAGTCCAGGAGGTTCCCGGAGTGTGCGGAAGATGGTAACTTACTGACACCGCTGGTGAGGGACTCAGCGAGGGAAGGGCCCCTGGTAGACCTGTTGTTTGTGAACAGAGAAGGACTTGTGG
>NW_009600818.1:60738-61171 GCF_000690535.1 Cariama cristata
GAGAGTTTTCGATTCTTGGAGAAGTAAGGAGTGGTGTCAGCAGAACTGCTGCCTGGACTTCTGGAGGGCAGACCTTGGCCTGGCTGACAGAGTCCCTTGGGAGGCAGTCCTGAAGGGGAAAGGGGTCCAGGAAGGCTGGGCATGCTTCAAGAAGGAAACCTTCAAGGTGCAGGAGCAGGTCATCCCCATGTGCTGAAAGACAAGCTGGCAGGGAAGAAGATCGACCTGGCTGAACAGAGAGCTTTGGCTGGAACTCAGGAAAAAAGGAGAGTTTATGGCCTTTGGAAGAAGGGGCAGGCACCTCAGGAGGACTACAAGGGTGTCGTGAGGTTATGAAAGGAGACGATTAGAAGGGCCAAAGCCCAACTAGAACTTAATCTGGCTTCTGCCACAAAAGACAATTTAAAAAGTTTCTGTAAATACATTAGCAACA
>NW_009600819.1:0-23929 GCF_000690535.1 Cariama cristata
AATTAAACAGACCCTTAGTGACAGTTCAGTGGCATGTTCTAAACACTTTTTCTGGTGTGAAATATATGGGGTGAGACCAATGGTCTCCATAGCATAAGCACACAGAAGCAAGGAGCTCTCCCAAAGCACTTTGGGCATCACCACCCCAAGGGCAAGAGGTTGTTTCTAGGTGAGGTAGGGGACCAGGAACAATGACAGATGTCAGATCCAACAGCCCTGGATGAACTGTGAGAGATACTTAGGTTTAAGAAGACAAGGGAGAACGACTTCCAACAGTTACTGCTTGAACCTGACCTCCCCAGAAGGCCGAGATGATCACTACATACGTTCCCTTCAGAAACAAAACTATACAAGAGGTGGCTCAAAAGAGCTTCTCCATCAAATGGCCCCATTCAAAAGCGCTTCCCCATTCCTTTCCCACTAAGGAATCTGCCCCTGAGAAGCGTTCTGAGGATCATTAATAGGACCAAGGTACAAAACTAAAAAAGCTGGAACCTGAGAAATTTCCCAAGTTGACTCCTGCGAAGGATGTCTCCTTTGTCAGCCAACCTTGTACTTCGCTGGCTTTAGTGTAGACGAACTGGCTCCACACTTGCTAAAGGAGCCTTACTGCTGCGGGGAATCGCCACGGTGGCTCTGGGCTGGAATGACTCTTGTCTCAGTGGGAAATGGACGCTTCTGAAGGTGTGAAAGCAGGTACACCACAGACCAAGAAACTGGTTGGAAAGTAGACCGTTTATCCCTAAAAGCGTGTTCTAGTCTGGATTTTTATCAATGGCTTTCTAAGGAAATGTGAAATTGGTTCAAAGGGCTCTGGTGCAGCCTCAAAACTCTGGCCTCAATGCCAAAGCTGTATTAGTGCTGCGGGATGGCAAGCATTTAAAGTGACACTGCTCTGCAGGCAATCAAAGCCTGCCTTCTGAAGGTTGTTTCTGGCTGAAGGACCGGTGTCTAGAGAAACAGGCAGAGGCAGAGGACTCCTCCTGCTCCAGTTCTATACTACATGGGAGCAAGGTAAGGCAAAGGGGTTTCTTGGGAGTAAGGAGTAGCCAGAAGTTGATTCAAGGTAATTGGCCAAGGCAGGAAAACAGAAGCAAGGGGAGGTCTCAGCTTATGCTAGCCTGTTGAAGGACTAACTGGTAGGGTGACAGAATTTCCAAGGCACATTTTACCTTTTTTTCCATGGGGTCTTCCTACCTGGTGCCTTTGTGGACACTGCTGGTCAGGTTTTTTGGATTTATGCTTTCCTTTTCCTAGTGTCATTTGAATTCCCCCTTTAAAGGTAGCAGGGTTGAACTGAGTGAGAACAAGTAAGACAGGATCCAAAGTCACCATCTCTCAGAAGTCAGGATGAGCTGCTGGCTACAGAGAAAGAAGTGAAACAGGCAGATAGATCCTCAGGGTGGATCGCTTAAAAGAAAACAGTCCGAGTTGCAAGTACCTGGCCCTGTGGAGGAAGGGAAGGTGTCAGAGAAGCCCTGCAAATGAGGCAATGATGCTTAGTACTCACAATTGTACACAGCCCTGGAAAAAAGGAAAAACATTCATCGCTCCTGTCAGGGAGGTAAACAATTCCTTTGCAGAGTTGCATCCTGAAGATGCTTCTGTCCATTTCTTTTTGCCCTTCATCTGAATACTAGGAAATCGGTGGGTATCTGGGGGGTACCAGTGGATGAAAAGTTGGACATGACCCGGCAACGTGCATTCACAGCCCAGAAAGCCAACCGTATCCTGGGCTGCATCAAAAGCAGTGTGGCCAGCAGGTCGAGGGAGGGGATTCTGCCCCTCTGCTCAGCTCTGGTGAGACCCCCCTGCAGTACTGCCTTCACCTCTGGGGTCCTCAGCACAAGAAGGATGTGAACCTGTTGGAGCGAGTCCAGAGGAGGCCACGAAGACAATCTGAGGGCTGGAGCACCTCGCCTGTGAAGAGAGGCTGAGAGAGTTGGGGTTGTTCAGCCTGGAGAAGAGAAGGCTCCGGGGAGATCTTAGAGCAGCCTAAAGGGGGCTTGTAAGAAAGATGGGGACAGATGACTTAGGGCCTGTTGCGATAAGACAAGGGGTAATGGTTTTAAGCTAAAAGAGGGTAGATTTAGACTAGATATAAGGAAGACTTCTACTACAATGAGGTGGTGACACACTGGAAGAGGTTGCCCAGAGAAGCTGTGGATGCCCCATCCCTGGAAACATTCGAGGTCAGGTTGGATGGGGCTCTGAGCAACCTGATCGAGTTGAAGATGTCCCTGCTCATTGCAGGGAGGTTGGACTGGATGACCTCTAAAGGTCCCTTCCAACCCAAAGCATTCTATGATTCTACAAAATTGAACTCCATGAAGGAATGTGTTCTTGCAATAACAAAGATGTTACTTGTCTGACACACGTCAGCTATACCTGTCTGCTGGTATGGGACACAGGAAAAAAAAAGTCTCTGAAACCAGTTGCGGAGGTGACAGCTATAGACCAGAAGTCAGTCAAACCTGCGAGTGCCAAGTGGCAGACCCCAGACCAGTATCAGTACAGAAGTTGCACACCGAAGCTCTTAATTTCCAAAGCTAGAAAGATCTTTGGAAAGAAGAAAGATCAAAAGAGAATTAAGGAGAAAGCAGTGATGCAGCTGAAACTGGCTCAGCCAAGGGGCTGAAAGAAACTGAGACGACCACCCTGCTGGTAGTAATTGCACAGAAGAGATAAGGCAGGCTTGGAGTGCATATTACAAGATACCACCCGCTTAAAAAAATTCCCTACATGATAGTAGTGCTTGTGTATAAGAACCAGCAGACAATCATCTCAAGAACTTCACTGATTTTGGCAAGAACTGAAAACTGAAAAAGAGAAGCGAAGGGCATTTACAAGACTCCAAATGCCACCTACAGCTCAGGAAACTTTCAGTAAAGCAACGCTGAAAAGCATTTCTTCTCTTAACTTGGTCACTACTCCAACTCCATTTCAAAATGCAAAGATTGCTTCCCCAATGCGGACCCTGCGCAACAACAAGCAAGGACAGGAACTGTTCCCCAGAATGAAAACTAAGGGAATGTGTAGGCGGAAAGAGCAATTAATTTGGGCAAAGATCATCCAGCTGCTGTATGCCACTGGGATATACAGTAATTGCAGTAAAATCCCAAAGGGAGTGAGAAATGGGAAAAGAGAGCTCCCTACAACAACCTCAGATGAAAAGGTCTTAACTTGAATTGACAAGAGTTGTAGCAGTAACATTTTCTAGCAACATTTTTTCTACAGTTTCACAATTTTAGTTGCACTAGACTTTCTGTGGAAATAAAACTATGGTAGTAACATTTGTGTAAATAATTTCTGGTAATTTTTAAATGTAGATAATAACTGATCAGTCCCACGGAGTTTTAAATCAAAACTCTGGCAGACATCTCTGGTAGAAAATAGTATTTTTCTCCTTTAAGCAAGAAGGTCTACTATGTAATTCAATGGATAAAAGTATATAGCACAACTGCTACACATATGCCATTAGAAACTACTTAAACCCTTCAGCAAGTATGAGAAGGAGAAAAGGAAGTAGCGAAAGGAAAGTAGATCTTTTCTGATGCTCAAGCAAAACAAGTACAGAAGGAGAATTTTAGGGAATCAAGTTTATATGCTCTATAATAAATTTCCTTTTTGTTAAAATTTACATGACAAGATCCAAAAAGTTCCTTCAGCGAGTGCAAAAAGGTATTATGACAGCTCATGAAGACTACCCCTGGTTTAGCACAAGTATTTAATGCATGTTCCTTCAGCGAGTGCAAAAACGTATTATGACAGCTCATGAAGACCACCCCTGGTTTAGCACAAGTATTTAATGCAGAGACAGAGAAATACTTCAGGTATGGGTGAGAAGAAAAATGATAGTCCACAATCCAGCAGGGAAAAGGAGAATGGACACTGGGGAGTAAACTGTCTCACTCTACTTCTTTTCTTCAGCTCCATGTAAGCTGGATTTGATTATATAAAGTAGACATCTAAAGCCAGGCATTCATGAGCATGTGGCTCAGAAGCGTGGGGAAAAGAAAACCCAAGTACGGATCGCTGATAATCATCATGAACTGGCATCTCTCAGTTAGTATGTCATTTCGATTATTTATTTTTCCCTATTATTTTATCTGATTGCCTTATAGGTTCTACTATTTCTTAGTACACCTTTGCCGGTAGAAAGAATGAAGAATTTTTATTTTAGTATGGACATCAAATGAGGTTTTAAGTCAATTTGTAACCATTCTGAACAACATGATAAAAAAATCTGCATATATTTCACGTCTCTCTTTACTCTGCAAAAATGAAAAGAAGTCCTATGCCCCATTACATACCAACCCCCTAGAACAGATTATATTTTCCTCATATAGCATCCCATTAAGACAGAGAATACCTTTGCTGTGATATTCTCCTTTCTTTGTCTAAACAGAAATGTAGTGTATCAATTTCTAAAATGATGCTAATTTTAAAGCCTCCAATTAACTGAACTGGCCTTACATTTGTGTGAAGAAAAGTAAACCTGTGTTTTCATGCAACGGACCTGTATTTTCAGTGAATATTCTTCACAAGTAAATAACATAAAAGTAAACCTTTCTTTTTTTCTGAGGGTGTTAAAAGGGTTATTAATGTTATTCTGTCAGAAAAAAACTAACATATTTTCAAAAAATAACAAAAGATTTTTTCCATAATATACTAAGATGTAACAAATACATTAAAAAAGCCTAAACAAAATAGTATGTGCACCTCCGTTATTGCAAGTTTGTGTTCCAGCTGTATTTCACATGTTAAAAAATTAAACCCTACCTCCCTTTTCCCCTTCCCAAACCAAACACAGAATTAAATGCAGTCTCTTTCCTGAAAGCCAAGAAACGGAGATTCTCGAATCTGTTCATCTGTTTCCAGTTCAGCTGTTGTTGCTCCTTAATCTTTTCCTCTAGTTTCTACTAGCACATTGACTAATGTCTGAATATTTAGTTCTAGAAAGGGGAGATAAAAACGTTTAAAGTTAACTCTGTTTCATGTTATTTCACAGAACACAGCAGAGAGAATGTTAAAATTAAAGTTTTACCATTAACTAGCCACCTAGTTAATTAACTAATTCTAGTACGATAAGCATAGTTGGCATTTGTCCAAACTCACACCCAATAGCAGCTATGCAGTGGCAGATGCCCACCTCCCTTTAAATCCCTCTTATAATCTATTTCCAAAGGAGAATCTTTTCTTTTGAATAGTATACCACTATTTTTAACATTAAGAAATATTTCTACAATAATTGGAAAAAATAATTTGTCATATAACAAACCAGCTCTTTGAGAACATTTCTTTTTTGTTATCTCAATGTGTTTGATCCATTTGGAGTATTTCCATCTACTATAACGTCACCTAAGTTTGGTTCTGGCATGCATTCCAGTATTTTTTTTTCTTCATGCCAATACATTCTCTTCCCATAGTTGCCACTCCAATAGTACCAACTCTGATCATGATATAAGAAGTTAGTTAGCAAGATGACCTAGGACAAACCTTTAAACTCAGGAATTTTTTGTGCTATCAAAATTTCCTCCCACTCACAGCTCTATTTAGTTGTCAAGAGGCAAAGCCTCCTCATGGAGGCAATTAGCACCATTCTTCAACCGATACTGATGTTGTGCAAAATGAACTCAGCTCCTCTGAACAGAGCGTACTATCTCTGCAACACGCAATCTCCTGCTTATGTTAAAGCAACTAGGTTGATGTAACTCATTTTACGTGAGAACTAATCACAATCTTACTTTGAAGTGCTGGATAATACGGAGCCAGCTGTTTGAGCATCCTGGTCATTGTAGGTATATCCTTTCCTCGTAGTCTATTCAGAATGTTGGGAGTAAGACCAACAGCATCTTCATCAAACATCATATCTGAGCTTCTGAATTGCTGGTAATCTCTGTACGAGCCACTGCCAGAAAACAAGTACTGATGTGAATTCCAATCACTCTTGTAGCCTGACTTCTGATGCCTGAATCCTTGACACCTAGACTCCTGGTTCCAGCTAGAGCTCTGGCTCCAGCTAGAGCCCCGGTTCCACCTGCAGTCCTCGTGCCACCTGGAGCCACCTCTTCCTGAAACAGCAGAATTTGCAGAGGATGTACAAGTATTCACAGACTCATCATTCTTGTAAGAGGAATAGCTTTGCGAAGGATAGTTTGTGCAATATCTTCCAGATGAAGGATATGAGGCAGAAGAATTGGGATAGGGTAATCCTTGATCACTTATACTCCTTGCTTTTGTACACGCTTGTTGATTCCTCCAATTTGTACTTTCCCCACCATACGAGAGTCTGTTATCGGGGAGCTTACTTCCTCGCGCATCGTTGGACATATATTCTGCCGAGTACTCACTCGCTGGACTTGTCTCATAGGAAGAGGCCCCACCAGCTGAATTACTGCCAGAAGCAGATCGGCTGAACTGTCTCAGCCATTCATTGAGACCACTGGCAGGACTTCCAGTCTGAAGAGCAAAAGAGTCCCTGAGTGCAGACATCACTGCAAAGTCATTAGATCTTAGTCCATAGGAAGATGATACATCATCTGTTTGGTAACTGTATGAGTTAACAGGAGCAAAAGAAGCATCTGCAGAACACTCTTCATACTGAGATAAAAAACCTTGATTCCAGTTAGAATTTCCTGAATAAATAAAGGGCACTAAAAGTTAGCAAAACATTAAAATATCAACTGAAAACACAATACTTTGAGGTTTTTGAAATGTTCTTTTCCCATTTCCTGCCTTTACATCTTACCTGAGTCCAGCATCTTTTCACCCAAAAATCCTCGGGTTAAACAGGTTAGGAAAGGTTACTGCTTGGATTTCCAGTAACCTTTACTGCTGTAATACTATTCAGTGAGACAGAAGTGTTCTTAGACAGTCAAGGCTGAAGTCATTAAAGCTTCAGAAAATGATATCCTGAACTGACTCAGAAGGCAAAGACACACAGTACTCTAGCAAAGAAGCGCTATGGCTGGCCATAAAAGTAAATTTTTGCAATCTGTGCAGTGCAGTGTTAAGCGTAGACTTAAACTATTAGAACAAAATATCTAAATTACCTTTGGATTTTCCGTATGGCTTGTAGTGTTTTGAGATGCTTTTCCTTCCTGGAAATTCATCTTGAGATATTGACATCAGTGGCCTCAGACTGTTGGTATAATTAACCTAGGTAAAGCAAAAGGTCAGAATGTCTGGTTTTAAACTCAAATCTTGAGCACTCTGAAAAAAATAGCAAACTTCCCATAGCAGAATACAATTTGAGGTGACAGCAAACTCCGTATGAAGGACATGTTGTTCTGCTGTTCACGAGTACCACATTTAAACCACAATTTTCAAAAGTGTTATCTGGAAGAGGTACGTGTCTGGAGAACAGAATGAGATGTCTGGGGAAGACAATGTCATCGTTTCAAATTTCTTTACTTTACTGCCCCATATCCCTCAAAATCACCTGGCTAAAATATACAACTGCTACATATGCAAATCCTTTCTCCTGGAATGCAGAATGGAAGGCTCAGGTACTGCCTGAGATTAAGCTACAGCAGCAATTTTTAGCTAGCTCATGTGAACTGTATTATATTCAAATGCATGGCATTTTTGAAAGTGTAACTCTCAAAAAGGTGGTGGTGGCATTTGCACAAAGACAGTTACCACAGCTCAGCTGACATGGAATACATTATTAATACCTAAGAAACCAGTCTGAAATATCTTTCAGAAAAACACATGCTGAATTTTGTGAACCAGGAGCTGCCAGAGGTGATGAGTCATTTTTGTACAGATTCTGGTTCTTCTTCATACCCTTCTTTATACAGGTATTCAATTTTTATGCAAAGACGTTATGGAGGTTTGTAAGGGCCAACAGAAAGATGGGAACATCTTGCCTACCTTAGTCTTAACAGATTAAAGCTCTCAACTGGGAGCAGAGCTACAAATCACCAGAAAGAAAGACTCATCTACATGCCCACGAAAGAAACAAGTGACACATTGGGTAGCACTTAAAGCCTGATTAATCTTAGAACAAAAGCTATCAAGCAAGGGACCAACTGCAAAGGATGAACACCAGACATCATGAAGCAAAATGGTACCCAAAACAGGGGGAGAACGCACGTGAAAGAAAATCAAAACAGATGGAAGATGATGGAAAACTAACAGAAATGTGCCATGCAATTAATGTATTTGGTACTTAGAAATTGTAAGAAAAATTAAAATGTACTTAACTGGGGGTTTTTGACCCATGCCTGAACTGTTAAGAGTTTGGCAGGGTGTCACCACAGTGAGTTCAACCA
Source organism: Cariama cristata (assembly GCF_000690535.1). NCBI lineage: Eukaryota > Metazoa > Chordata > Aves > Cariamiformes > Cariamidae > Cariama > Cariama cristata. The sequence continues at coordinate 8,280 of NW_009600819.1, forward strand.
CTCCATTCCTCCTAGTGGTAAAACAACTCTGGTCAAGGTTAAGCTACTTACTGCTGCTTTCTTTTCACAAAAGGCCTTCAAAGCTTCTGTGAGCTCCTGTGTAATATGAACAACAAGTGTTGCTTCTGAATCTGAGGTGATGTGAAAAGTCTTCTGTTGAAAAACATGGTTAAAATTGGTCATTAGGATGCTGAAGGGTCATACACACACACAGATCAAAGTTATACTTTGATTTTGGTATAACCAAGTTTATACTATTAGTTGATATGTAAGACATATATAACATATGTATACACAGACATATGGAAAAATAAACTTGTGAACGTAATTATGGCCTGATAAAAGGTAAAACAGAAATCTGGATATCTGTGCCAATCCCATACTGTCAATCATGAACATTCTGTTGCAGATAGAGAAAGGCACAAGTCCTAAATTTATGCTGGGTAGAAAACTGAATAAAAAGTAAGCTTCAGCACCATCACATGCCTTTGATTCCCCCATATTAGTAACAAAAAGATGAAAGTTTCCATTATAATTTTCCTGTGTATAATTCTGGGAATAAGAGATACCAAAAGATATTGATATAATTCTATAAATGCAGAACAATCGTGGCTGTCTCTCTTTTTAATGTCTAAAGAGACTGATTAATAAGTCTATGAACTTATAAGTGATTACAGTAAGTTAAAAGAATATAGGCAGTCTGCCAGAAGGAATATCTGTGATTCCTGTAGATGAAAGTCAATTAACTGTCTAATAAGCATTTTTGGTAGTTTACTGATTATCCCCAAACTTGCTTTTTCTCTACCTCTTCCTAAAGTCACAAATAACCACAGCTTAAAAGAAATGAAGCACAGATCTCAAAACATTCTCCTTGTGATTTCAGTCTATCACACACAATTCAGATTCAAATGAAATTCTGTAATTACCTTAGGTACAGAACGTGACCTTCATGGAGTAAAATGGTGAATATAAATGGTCAGATATTTAAATGATATAAAGATATATAAATGGTCAGATATAAACCCAAAAGACAAACAGAGGCTTACTATGCCATTGCTAACAGCAACTGAACTGATTCAGCTTCCTCACCCCAACACCAGCAGCTGCGCTCTGGTATCACCCCGTTTCAGTTGGCTGGCGGGTTCTGCAGCAGCAGCGCTACCCGCGCTACCAACAATCCCATTAGATATGGGCAGCCAACAGCACCTGAGCAACAACTGAGTGCTGCTAACGCTGCTGGTCAGGGTGGCTCCTCAGCCAAGGGAAGAATGATCCAGAGGACAGGTAGACAGCTCACAGTTAATCCAGCAAGTTGTTCTGAGCTGACATTATGCTACAGCTGCACGAGCTTTTCAAAGAGGAGGGTCCATTAAAATAGAACTTAGAAATTAATGTTGTGGTCAAAGAAGTTTGGTCAGTAATCAGAGGCTCCTTCACAATACTCATTGCATCACAGTGGTGAAACTGCACGACTCTTAGCACAATTATTTTACATACGTACCAAGAACTCCAGAGCTTTCTGTTTCCGAACAGGATCATTCTGTGGGATTGTAGAATGGGAAAGAAAAATTAAAAGACTGAATACTACAGTATTTGTGGCATCATCTTGTACAAATCAAGACCTTTTCATCTTTTATCCAACAACAAAAGTAAACACAAAGAAAAGATAGTAATTTTAGGTCACAGCCATAAACATATAACGTTAGAGCCTCAAGAGCAATTAGGTAGCAGCTACTACAAACACAACTCTGTTACTTCCAATACTGGGAAGACCATACTTCACATCTAAGCTACATACTGACAAGAGCTATCCTTCCCAGTCTTTCCTCACTGAAGTCCAACCTCACGTTTAAAAAAAGTCAAGTGCCCAGCTGCTTCTAGCATACTACCTGACCTGCCTGAGGCCTAAAGGAGCAAGACATCACCGCAGAATACAACCGATGACAAAACAACCTCTGCCACTAAGATCAAAATGAGGCAGTTCCCAATGTTTGTGCCCAGTGCTATTCAAAACAGATACCTGAGAGATCATTTTGAGTTTCATCCTTTAGTGAGAAACAAGGATTGTAAATCTTTAGATACATCTTAAGATTTAAACCAAACCTTCAGTATAGAATACCTTTGATCTGAATAGGGGCAAAAGAGAGAAGTGGAGACTGCAGCACAGGCTGGGAGACCTGGCCTGCAGACACTGCGTCTGAGACTCCCGGTGACTTTGAACGGGAATTATGAGAGCTAAGGTGGATGTACAGTATTCACTTCCTCTCTGCTGTAATGATCACAAAACTCTGGTCATTAGGTCAAATATTTTGCTTCTGCAATAGTATTAATAAAATAGCAAATGAAGCCAAAGAGTAAAAGTTTTTCAGAAAAATGAAAAGCAAGCATAAGGAAACTGCTACAACATAAGACACTTGCAGAATTACTACCTCTACATACCTCGTGCTTATAATCATCTTCCCACCTTAAAAAGAAAGGACAATATTAAGATGCATTCTGAATACTACTAAAAAGTTAGGTTTACTCAAAATACCTAGAATCAAAATATTTCAATTCCCAAATTTATATCACTTACCAATATAGGTTATCTTTTTCTGTGGCATATTTAAAATATCATTATGCCTTAAAAGTCCTTATTCTGACTGACGCTCAAAGAGATCAGTAATACCGATAAACTTCTTCACAAATCAGCTAAAGGAGATGACTAAAGTAATGGTGTTTTTTTTATTCCTATATGAACAGAGGTACCTTTTATACAACTTACTCAGCCAATGGCATCCCAAATAAAGTGGCAACAGCTTGAAATTTGAATTGCAATTTCTTTGTGTACGAGTAGATGAGACTGCTATTGAACTGCATACCAGTGCAGTATTTCAAAAGCCGTAGCTACTATTTCCTCATAGATGGAAAGGACCAATTTACACAAGAGGAATAAGTACAGTGGAAAGACAATATAAAGTATTTCCCCATATGTAATGATGTTTGTTACAGAAAAGTAGATCTATTTAATAAGTAAAGAGATCTCAAAAAAAAAATAATCTCTTTTGATTCCCCTGCGGGGGTAGTATTCTCACCTTGCTTTCTTCTTTGATGGGGCTAGAAAAGTAAAAAGAATTATTAGCAACATCATAGGGTTTCCACTGTATTACTGCAACAGAAGCATTACACAAACAGAACAGTTACTGGCCCTGAAGGAGCTGCAGTTTCTTTCAAGGACAGGATTCAGCAGCCTAAACCTAGGCACATACTGCCACTTCAGAAACCACCAGGCAATCCTTGACACAAGGTCTATGGGAGACTTGTGCCCTAACAGCTCGGCAGGGTTTCCCACAGCATCTGTGTTCAGGCAGCTGAATCCCACACAAGAAGTCGGTATGGATTGAATTGAGGTGGGCATGCCTCCTCTACGCAAAAAGTGAGAAAGTTGTTTTGTTTTGTTTTCCTGTCAACATACAAATGAACCTCAAAGCTGCACATACAATAGTTCAGTCTCCAAGAAGAGGTTATGGGGATTAGAATGTCTAATCACCTCTCTTGCCAGTACAGCGTATAAGCATGAGGAAGGAGGGAAAACTCAGTAAAATAAGGTAGCCTAAGACAGTAGCTGTGCTTCTGAGAATCGGCTACTGCATGGTACGTAACTTATCACTTCTGAAGTACTTATCAGCACAGGTGTTCCAGGATAAGCAACAGGACAAGCAATAATTCTCAGGACAAATGGTATCTTTGCCCCTACAATAGGAGGCTGAAAGACTCGTGTTACTGTTTTAACCACCTGGTGTTGAACACATGCTGATGAGTTGCAACCAGAAGTTGCACTGTAGGTCCTAAAGTTTTCCAAGTGTCAGGAAAGAAAAAGACTGCCAATTTCACAGAAGATATCCAATTAATTAAGAATCATGGAAACATAGGTTGGAAGGGACCTCTGGAGGTCATCTAGTCCAGCCTGAGAGGTAAGAGAAAAATACGACAGAGGTGGTAAGTAACAGAAACCAAATAATTAACTGTAAGATGAGGACACTGACAGTTCGAAAAATTTTCCTTGAATTATTCAATTTGTGTTGTCGTTCCAGTAAGCCTCCAAAATCTACCCTGTTTGAAATGAAGATGGGTGGAACCAAGGAGTGCTACTCAGTGGTTGGAAACCTCACCCTACTCAAGCTAACAGCTGAAGTTCTGCTCACTTGGACAAAGACTCCCCTCAAGATTAGATCAGGCTGCTTAGGCCCAACCAAGTCCAGTTGAGTTTTATAAGTCTTCAAGAATAGTGATTTCCCACCTCTTTGGGCAGGGAATTTCCGTGCTTGACAATTCACTGTGTATAACTTTCTGAATGGTCAAATCAGCATTTCCTTTATTACAGCTTGTGAGTGTTGCCACTTGTTCTTTCCCTGCGCACCTTCTTGAAGTCTGGCTCCTTCTCTGTAGCCATGCTTTAGGTAGCAGAAGACAGTAATTAGGTCCCTTCCTTAGCTGCTGCCTTCTCCAAGGTAATCAAACCTAGCTCCCTAAAGCTGTCCTCCATATCATATCCTCTAGTCTCTTCATGATCTTTTGTAGCTGGCGAGTCCTCTCCTGACTCTTTCCAGTTCGCCAACATTTCCCACGTACACAGGGGACAATAATCCAGAAGCAGCTTCATGAGTCCTTGACAGAAGGGAATAAGCACTTCCCTCAACCTGCTGGCTACATTTTCAATAATACAGTCCACTACGCTGTCAGCCTTCATTAGTCAAGAGCGCATTGCTGATTCATCTTCATACTGTTGTATACCAAAACCTGCAAGTCTGCAAGATTTGCTCCCTAGTCCAATACTATCCAGTCTGTATCCAGCAGGGTGTTGCTCCATCCCAGGTGTAGGACTTCACATGTACCTTTGCTGAACTTCAGCAGGCTTCCGCCAGCGCATTTCACCAGCTTGTTGATATCCCTCTGAATGGCAGTCTTGCTCTACCACATACCAGGCATTCCCCCAATTTAACATCTGCAAATTTGACAACGGTGTCTTCTATCCCATTATCCAGGTCACGAATGAACATGTTAAACAGTGCTGGCCCCAGGAGAAATCACTGAGGAATGCCACTAGTACCTGGCCAACACATTTAAAATCACTGATAACTATTCTTTGAGCCTAACAGTTCAGCCACCTTTTATCTACCCTGTAGACTTACGCTATCTCCTCAGTTTGGCTGTAAGTGTAACACAGGAGACTTATCCTGAAAGCTTTGCTAAAGTTAAAATGACATCCATCCTTCTTCCCCTGTCCGCATAGCCAGCCCACATGTCCTGGTTTCAGCTGGATAGAATTAATTTTCTTCCTAGTAACTGATACAGTGCTGCGTTTTGGATTTAGGATGAGAACAATGTTGATAACCCAGGGATGTTTTAGTTGTTGCTAAGCAGTGTTTACACTAAGTCAAGGATTTTTCAGCTTCTCACCTCACCCCACCAGCAAGAACGCTGAGGGGCAGAAGAAGCTGAGAGGAGACACAGCCAGGACAGTTGCCCCAAACTGGCCAAAGGGATACTCCATACCATATGACATCATGCCCAGTATATATAAACTGGGGGAAGGCTGACCGGGGTTGCTGCTCAGGAACTAGCTGGGCACTGGTTGGCAGGTGGTGAGCAACTGCCTTGTGCATCACTTTTTTTGCATATTCTAATAATATTATTATTATTTTCTCTTCCATTTCTGTCCCAGTAAACTGTCTTTATCTCAACCCATGAATTTTACTTTTTTTTTTTTTCCCCAGTTCTCTTCCCCATCCCACTGGACGGGTGAGTGAGAGAGCAGCTGTGTGGTGTTTAGCTGCCTGCCAGGTTAAACCACGACAAACCTGGTTTTTGTGCCCAACACCGGACACAAAGGTTTGAGATAACAACAGATCTGACCAGAGCATGTTAAGACAAATTTTTTATAAGCATTCATTATGTTAGTTTAATAGTCGCTAGTCACAATGTTGATTTATTTGCTCTCAGAGTTGTTGCACTTGTTCTCAGAGTTGCGTTGTGTAACACTTTACTTGGTCTGTATGTTCCCTGTTGTGTTCTTCATCACCTCTGGGACCTGGGCTAAGGTTATACTTTTGTTGTACTTGGTAACACTGGCTTATGATATGATAGAAATGCTGGTCGCGAGACTAATCTGGTATTTGTACTCAGCATTGCATTCATCTCCGAACTTCAGGAACCATCTATTGGAAACTATTAATAATTACACCTTTTACCTTTTCTCCTCGGAGAGCCAAACTATGGAGGAGAGATCTTCCCACATCTTCCTCTTCTCCCCCAGGCTAATTTGAGAATTTTTAATATCCTTGGGATGTTCAAACTAGCATGTTCCTATTGCTATGTCTCCTGAATGTGCTCTAGGTCTTGTTTAAGGTTAAACAACTATTGAAGAATACCACCCAGAGATCTGCCCTGAGGCTGGGTAGCTATGAATGACAGGGTGTGTGGGATAATATGGGTAAGTACCTAGGACAGTGGTCACCTCCAGCATTTTGGAATTTCACCTCTGAACAAGTGCAGAATCCTGAAAAAATAGTAAATTATTCAGAAAAAGTATGCTGTCACCCTGGCAATTCCAGAGAGACACAAATCACTGCACCATGCTGGGGCCTGGCCCATGCCTACTGAGACCTGTTCAAGACTAGCCAGTACCCTCAAGTGGAAGAGAAGGCCTCTGGATCTGACAACAAAGCGACAGGCGCTGCGGCTGAACCAAAGAACCAACCCAGTATCAGTCACCCCTATACGCAAGGAGAAATATTGGAAGCAGAAGTCAGCTCGTTTAGTAAGGGATGAAGGACCTTCTAAGAGGGAGCAGGAGGAAGAAGTGGATGAGGCAGACTACTGCAGGCTACAGCCATCACAAGAACAGGAGGAGGAAGATAGGTGGCCACTGCTCGGGGAGAACAACTTATAAATGAGGTGGTAACCACCCGATCCCTACCCCTGAGTGAGCTACAAAAAGACTTCAGCCCTCGAACAGGTGAACACATTGTCATCTGGCTGCTCCAACGTTGGGATAATGGGGCCAGTAGCCTGGAAATAGATGGTAGAGAAGCCAAACAGCAGGGAACCCTTTCTAGGGAAGGAGGTATTGACAAGGCGATTGGAAAAGGGGCACAAGTCCTCAGCCTCTGGAAGTGGCTCCTGTCAAGCGTCAAGGCAAGGTATCCCATCAAGGAAGATGTTATTTGTCACCCAGGCAAGTGTACCACCATGGAGAGAGGTATCCAGTACCTGCAGGCACTAGCTGTGCTAGAGATCATTTATGATGACCCAGACAAGCAGCAGTTATCCACAGATCCAGATGAAGTCAGGTACACGCAACCCACGTGGCAGAAGTTTGTATGGAGTGCACCATCATCGTATGCCAACTCATTGGCAGTAATGACCTGGCAAGATGGAGAGGGACAAATGGTGGATGAATTGGCTGGCCAACTTCAGCAATACGAAGAAAGTCTCTCTTCCTCGCTCATCTCAGCTGTGGAGAAATGGGTCCAGCAACTCAAAGAGAGACTCTACTCCCCACTTGTACAGGCCAGTATCTCCGCTATTAACAGTAAGCATTCCTCGGCTCAAGAGAGAGGATATAGTGGGTACACACCACGCGCCACCCAGCGGTTTTACCTGCAAGACCACAGAGATGACATGAGGAAGTGAGACGGAAAATCTAACCTCAACCCTAGAGGCACAACTACATGAGTTGCAAGGAAAAACAACCGCAAAAGGGGGATCTTCCAAGAAAATTGCTGCTCCAGTCTTCAGTGGGCAGTTCCCCAGACAGAGCTGAAGGGCTGATCTTACTCCTGACCTTGATGAAGGAACTTCTGATTCGTATTTACAAGGAGTGAGTAGAGAATCCTATGACCAGGAGTAGAGGGACCCTGCCTCCAGCCAGGTGGAGGAGAGGGACAACTGGGTTTACTGGACTGTGTGGATCCGATGGCCTGGCGTGTCAGACCCACAGGGGTATAAGGCTGTGGTAGATACCAGTGCCCCATGCACCCTAATGCCATCAAGCTATAAAGGAGCAGAACCCATCTGTATTTCTGGGGTGACAGGGGGATCCCAACAGCCAACTGTACTGGAGGCTGAAGTGAGCCTGGCTGGGAATGAGTGGCAAAAGCACCCCATTGTGACTGGCCCAGAGGCTCCGTGCATCCTTGGCACAGACTATCTCAGGAGAGGGTACTTCAAGGACCCAAAAGGGTACTGGTAAGCTTTTGGTATTGCTGCCTTGGAAATGGAGGAAATTAAGCAGCTGTGTACCTTGCCTGGTGTCTTGGAGGACCCTTCTGTTGTGGGGTTGCTGAGGGTTGAAGAACAGTAAGTGTCAATCACTACCACAACAGTGCACTGGCAGTAATATCGCACCAACCAAGACTCCCTGATTCCCATCCATAAGCTGATGCATCAACTGGAGAGCCAAGGAGTCATCGGCAGGACTCACTCACCCTTTAATAGCCCCATATGGCCAGTGCAGAAGCCTACCGGAGAATGAAGACTAACAGTAGATTATCGTGGCCTGAATGAAGTCATGCCGCTGCTGAGTGCTGCTGTGCCGGACATGCTAGAACTTCAATACGAACTGGAGTCGAAGGCAGTCAAGTAGCATGCCACAACTGATATCGCTAATGCATTTTTCTCAGTCCCTTTGGCAGCAGAGTGCAGGCCACAGTTCGCTTTCACGTGGAGGGGTGTCCAGTACACCTGGAATCGACTGCCCCAGGGGTGGAAACACAGCCCGGCCATTTGCCACGGACTGATCCAGCCTGCACTGGAACGGGGTCAAGCTCTGGAACACCTGCAGTACATTGATGGTATCATTGTGTGGGGCAATACAGCAGAAGAGGTTTTTGAGAAAGGGAAGCAAATAGTCTGAATCCTTCTGAAAGCCAGTTTTGCCACAAAACAAATAAGGTCAAGGAACATGCACAGGAGATCCAGCTTTTAGGAATAGAATAGCAAGATGGATGTCGTCAGATCCCAATGGATGTGATCAACAAAATAACAGCTATGTCTCCATCAACTAGCAAAAAGGAAACACAAGCTTTCTTAGGCATTCTGGGTTTTTGGAGAATGCACATTCCAAATTACAGCCCTCTCCATCAAGTGACCCGGAAGAAGAACCATTTCAAATGGGGCCGTGAGCAACAGCAAGCCTTTGAATAAATTAAACAGGAGGTAGTCCATGCAGTAGCCCTTGGGCCAGGTTGGACAGGGCAAGATGTAAAAAAATGTGCTCCGCACCACAGCCAGGGAGAATGGCAGAAGGCACTGGGGGAGACACGAGGTCAAACCCTTGGGTTTTGGAGCTGGGGATAGAGAGGATCTGAGTTCCACCGTACTCCAACTGAAAATGACATATTGGCAGCATATGAAGGAGTGCGAGCATATGAAGGGGTGCGAGCTGCTTTGGAAGAGATTGGTACTGAAGCACAGCTCCTCCTGGCACTCCAGCTGCTGGTGCTGGGCTGGATGTTCAAAGGGAGGGTCCCCTCTACACATCCTGCAACTGATGCTACGTGGAGTAAGTGGGTCACACTGATCACACATTGAGCTCAAATAGGAAAGCCCAGTAGCCCAGGAAACTTGGAAGTGATCACGGACTGGCCAGAAGGCAAAGATTTCGGAATATCACCAGAGGAGGAGGTGACGCATGCTGAAGAGAAGCCACTGTATAATAAACTACCAGAAAACGAGAAGCAATACGCCCTGTTGACTGATGGGTCCTGTTGTATTGTAGGAAAGCATCGGAGGTGGAAGGCTGCTATATGGAGTCCTATACGACAAGTCGCAGAAACTGCTGAAAGAGAAGATGAATCGAGTCAGTTTCCAGAAGTGAAGGTCAGCCAGCTTGCTTTAGACATTGGTGACCGAGAAAAGTGGCCAGTGCTCTATCTCTGTACTGACTTACGGATGGTGGCAAATGCCCTGTGGGATGGGCAGCGACGGAAGCAGAGCAAATGGCAGCACAGAGGCAAACCTATCTGGGCTGCCGCACTGTGGTAAGATATTGCTGCTCAGATGGAGAACCTGGATGTAAAAGTACGTCACATAGATGCTCATGTGCCCAAGAGTGGGGCCACTGAAGAACTTCAAAACAACCTGCAAGTGGATCAGGCTGCTGAGATTGAAGTGGTTCAGGTGAATCTGGATTGGCAATGTAAAGATGAATTATTTATAGCTCAGTGGGCCTGTGACACCTCAGGCCATCAGGGAAGAGATGCAAGATGCAGATGGGCTTGTGATTGAGGGGTGCACTTCACCACGGACACTATTGCAGAAGTTATCCATGAATGTGAAATATGCGCTGCAATTAAGCGAGCCAAGCAGTTAAAGCCTCTGTGGTATGGAGGACAATGGCTGAAAGATCGATATGGGGAGGCCTGGCAGATTGACTATATCACACTCCTACACACCCACCAAGGCAGGCATCGTGTGCTTACAATGGTGGAAGCAATCAGCGATGGCTGGAAACATGTCCCGTGCCACTGTCTCGAACACTATCCTGAGCCTTGAAAAGCAAGTCTTATGGTGACATGGCACACCAGAAAGAATTGAGTCCCTCGTTTCATAGACTCATTTCCTAAACAGCCTCACAGACACCTGAGCCAAAGAGCATGGCATTGAGTGGGTATATCACATCCCCTATCATGCACCAGCCTCCGGGAAAATGGAACAATACAACGGACTGTTAAAGACCACACTGAGAGCAATGGGTCATTCAAACATTGGGTTACACATTTAGCAAAAGCCACCTGGTTAGTCAACACCAGAGGATCTACCAGTCGGGTTGGCCCTGCCCAGTCAGAACTTTTACGTATAAAGGGGATAAAGTCCCTGTAGTGCACACAAAAAATACACTGGGGAAGAGAGTCTGGGTTATTCCTGCTTCAGGCAAAGGCAAACCCATTCATGGGACTGCTTTTGCTCAAGAACCTGGGTGCACTTGGTGGGTAATGCGGAAAGATGCGGAAGTCCAATGTTTACCTCAAGGGGATTTGATTTTGGGTGAGAACAGCCAATGATTTGAATTGTATGATGTTATTTGCTATATAATACTCTATGTCATCACTACTATGGTTGCTATATGCCATGTCAATGGTATTAGGAATTGCAAAGTGCAATTAAGCTGGTCAAACCCAGTCTGTCCTTGGTAATGCCACATTAGCTATTCCCAGTCACCTCCTTGACCTTCACACACCAGCAAATGCCATCCACGAGGATCTGCCCCATAATTTTTTTATAAGCTCTGCGACAGCCTGTAGCCACATTTTACTTCTGAAGATAAGCACATTTGGTTCTTTTCAGGTCCCCAAGGAATTCCTCTGATCACCATGACCTTCCAAAGACTGCCTGAGGGAGCAGACAGCTCCCTCAACACCAAAAGCATCCCTTTTTGTCCCGTGGCATTGTATACACTCAATTTGCTCTTCTCTAAACCGATCCTTCTCTGCAGCGGGTAATGCCATTCTCCCCTAAGCTTTACAGTGATGCACAAAGATCTGAGAGCAGACCTTCCCAGTAGAAACCAAGGCAAAGGCAAAGAAAGCTACAAATATCTCAGCCTATTCCACGTCCTTCATCACTAGGCTACTTGCTCAGCAGTGGGCCCACATCTTCTTTTGCCACTGAAGCCTTCCTGTTGCCCTTCATATTCCTTTCACCTCCAGGCAAGCTTTGCCATCTTAATTTCACCCCAAATATATCTGCAATTCTTATACATTTCTCATTGGCAGCCTGCCTCTGCTTCTGTTCTCTGTATGCTTCCTTTTAGCGTTTAAGATCAGCTAGGAGTTCCCAGCTCAGACACACTAGCTACTTGCTATGCCTGCCCATATTCTTGGACAGCAGAATGCATCATTTCTGCTCTTTGAGGAGGTTCTCCTTGAAGACTGATTGGTTCTTTTGGGCTTCTTTTCCTTTCAAAGCAGCCTCTCAAGGGATCCTGATTACTAGTTTTCCGAAGAAGCTGAAGTCTGTTCTCCTGAAGGCCAGGGACACTAGTCTGATATGTAACTTCCTCATTCCCCAAAGGGTTTTAACCTGTATCATCTCATGATCACTCCAATTAAGACTGTCATTGACCATTACATTCCTGACTCTTTTTCCTTCTCTGTAAAACACTTCCTCTTCTTGACTCACCCAGCACCTGCATGAAAAACTGGCCTTTTCGAAAAAAAGGCCTTTTGAAAAATTCACTTCTGGATTGTTTGCAATTTGCCATGCTGGTTTTCCAGCAAAAATCAGTCCCCTCAAGAAAACTGGGACCTGCAGTTGGGAGATTTCTGCACATTAAGTAAAGACAGCCTTGCTACAGACTGCCTGTTCAAGAGGGGCAGACATCTACTGTGATGCTGTTCTTGTTGGCCTTCCCCCTAGGCCTGACCCGTAAGATCTCAGCAACCACCAACCATGGCTCTATACAGAAAAGGTGTTCTTGTACAGTTTCTACTGTCACCTTCTATGCTGTCTTTCATAAGGAGCCCATATCCATCCGTTACAGCACACCAGTCATACAACCTATTGCATTTACATCTCTGCAATTCTAATGATGTCATAGATCTGTGACCACACAGTAACTTCCAGTTCCGCCATCTAGTCCAACTTCCCGCTTGAAGCAGGACTACTGCCAACATAAGTTTCTAGCTTTGTATAGCCAGGTCTTGAAAACCTCCAAAGATGAAGAGTGCACTACCTATGGATAAACTGTTCCAGTGCTGTACTAGCCTCTAGGAAAGTTTTTCCTGAGTTCAGCCTCTGAGGCTGCCACCTGTGGCTGCCATCTCCTGTTACATTGCCTGCAGTTACCAACAACTTCGGCTTTGTCATCTTTGTAGAAGTCTACGGATGCTTGAAGTGCAGTTATAAAATCACCCCTTACCCTCCTCTTTCCCATTCTAAACAAGCCCAGCTCTGTCTAACCCTCATGCTAGGTACATACTCTTGACCCCTGAGGATCTTCATAATCCTCTGCTGGATCCTCTCCAATTTCTCCATCTTCCCCTTGAACTAGAAGGGACAAAACTGGACACAGTATTCCAAGTTTGGTCTTACCAGCATCAAATAGTAGGGGATAAGACTGTTCCTCAAGCTTCTGCCTCTGCTCCTCCTGAAGTATCACAATATGAGACTTGCCTTATGTGAAATGAGAACGTTGTCTTTGCTCATATTCAGCTTGGTATCCACCACAACCATCAAGTTCTTTTTAGCAAGACTGATCAGTCTGTTACTTTCCATCCTGTACTGAAGCATGGAGTTATCACTTCCCCACTGAAGATACAAACAAGCTTCTCCAGGTATCTGCTGCAACTTCAAGGAATAATTCAATCTGAAAAGCCTGGTCCAAAATAGCAAAGGAAATCTCTGGACTTATTTCCAGTTTTCTGCTGTATTCCATAGCAGCATTAAGAGTAGTTTTTAAAAAAGGAAAAAAAAAAAAAAAAATGACACAGGCCGAATTCAGAGACTAAATTATACCAGAACTTCATATGTTACACTACCACACTGTGCTTATACACAGTGTCATAAGGCCTTCAAGCTCAACTCCCCACTTTGAGTGACACACAGCTGCTAAACCAGTAACCATGATATTCTTCTAAATAACTACAGTATTTTTATTTTGGAATTCACTTCATATTGCCCTTACCACCTAACCAGTGCAAGCCTTAACGCTGAATGACACAATGCTTTTATGGCTAACTTCACTCTTGTCCATTCCTCCAGTTCTTCATATCCCGTAGGACTGGGTGGGATCACCCTTTTTGATGTTCTGGTTTGATATCTGAGCATGTCTTCCAGTTCTACAGAAGTCAGTAAGCATTGATGTCAATTTACTCTGAACTGAGAATTACTGAGCTAGATTACTGGGTCACATTCTCTCTTCTTCCTGTGACAAAAAGAGCTCAAAAAGGGTCTCTGCCACCTTGGTTTGCAGACCAACATTAAAAGGTACAATCCACAGAAGCCACCAATGATCAATCCAAACCAAAGCATTGCTACGGTAGGCATCTACAGCAGGATTCACACTGATCAACTCTGTTGATCTATGCAACCTTCACCCATTTCAATCAAACCTACCTTCCCACTGATATTAGTACTAGGGTCAAAAGTTAGCAAGTAGACATTTCTTCAGGTTGGCATGGTTAAGCATCAATAGCACATCTACAGTAACAAAGGACATAACCCAAACATACTGCATGAGAGAAGATGCTGGTTTCATGTTTGAGGGTTTGGTTTCCATCACTTCTTCCAATGGACTTTGCTAAAGTACTGTAACTTCCACTTTTACCAGTGATTCAGCATGTATGTCTTTTGATGATTGAAATGAGGTGGAGAGGGCTTTATCAACTTATTCAGAGAAACCCATCAAATACCATTTTTCCATACTTTTTCACTGTCCCTGATTAGCAAATTACTGTAGTTATCTAAAATTCCTCCAGAACTAAGCAGTTAAAAAGATGTCTAAGAAACACCACAAGTCTGGCAATTCCCTTCTTCCCTCATTTCAAATTCACAAAAACTGGAAAAATCTCTGAAAACATTTTGTGCTATCACAACTTGAACATTTTAAGTCAGTCAAACCCTTTTGAGTTCAACTACTAATTCAGATTAGGCAAAATATCAATTACGTCAAATCTATTATTATTCAAGTAATTCATAGACTTACGTGAGGTACTTGGTCTTATGTAACCTTCAATCTACGAACAGAAACAGTTTCTTATTAGATTTGCTGATTAAAATTTCATAACAACAGTCTCTACTGCAACTGCCTTTAGAAATGGAACAAGTACTCTTATTTATCCCAGCATAGTATAGTCCATAATTTTATAGATAGGTAATTTTGTAAGTATAAATGAAATTTGGGATAAAATTTGCTTACATTTGAGAAAATTTAAGTTGCAGAAATTAAAAATCATTGAAGTAAAGCCATAAAATTTCTGAACCACTGAATTCAGACTGGACATTTTCTATCTAAAAAACCTAACATCTTAAAAATAAACAACTTTTTTTTGTTTAGATAAATTTCAATACTACTGCTCTTTTCCCCAGATTTTTTAGGGCAACTTTAAGTTAAGCCTTAGTTCAATTTAATACTACATTTCCTAGAAACACACAGAAATTTAACAAGTTTTGTCAGCAGTACTTTTAAAATTTACTAGGTCAAACATAAATGTACTGATAAAAGACACACTACTGGATACCTTACATTTATTTCCAATTACCTTATACATTTTTAATCCTTCGGTCTTCTCTAGCTCTCCTGCTATCCGTCTGAGAAATGAGACTTTGCATTCTTTTACATCTGTTGTCTTTCTCTTCATTTTATCTGGAAATTCTTTAGACTGTTGATAAAAACAGCTTGAAATGGTCAATATCAAAATTCATAGAATCATTATGGTTGGAAGAGACCTCAAAGATCATCAAGTCCAACCGTATACCCAATGCCACCATGCCCGCTAAACCCACTAAACCATGTCTCGAAGTGCCACATCTAAACATTTTTTGAACACCTCCAGGGATGGGGACTCCACTACCTCCCTGGGGAGTCCGTTCCAATGCCTAACGACTCTTACAGTGAAGAAATTCTTCCTAATATCCAGCCTGAACCTCCCCTGGCGCAACTTGAGACC
>NW_009600820.1:0-1762 GCF_000690535.1 Cariama cristata
TGCCTGATTTGAAGGAGGACAGTGTTCTTATATTGCTGATAATTAGGCAGAGTTGCCTTGTTCCTTGATTTTGATGGACAAATGAGACATCCCTGGTATTTAAACTTGGATTGCTGAGATGCTTTCTGATCTGGCCAGCAAGAGGCAGAGCCAGGCCACTGTTGTATTAATGAGAAGGTTCTGATTTTGACAAGTTTCTCAGTGGGAAAGATGAAATTTCACTCAAGCTTTAAACCAGGCTTTGCAGTGATTCCTTTTTGCACTTTTAGAAACAAACAAAAGAAATTAAATTTGCAGTGCAAAGGGCTATCCTAGGAAAAATCAGTTGTAATCAAAGGAGACACCCGAAACTTCATGGATCCTTCCGTCTGGGTTCGCCATGGCAAGAGTCCTCATGGCATCTCATACTCTGGTACAGGGGAATTGGCATTCTGGTGGGGGATGAAAAAGGAGTGGAAAGTGAACCTCGGGTGACTTTCACTTTTTAATTAAGCATTAAAAAAAAAGTCCTTGGCTCTCCACTCCTATTTGCTATCTTTAACTGTTCCTCCTGCACTTTCTTCTGTTCCATGTCTTGCAAATGCATTTAAAGCCCTACGGTGTTCAGGGCAAGCTCTCCAACCTTTTATGCTTTTCCTCTTGTTTTCCACACCATCCTCTGCTGCTATCTCCTTATGTCACTTATTCTCTCTCATCAATGCTGCATTCCCCATTTAATGATCTTTTTTCCTTTTTACCTTCCTACACTTAGCATTTTTTCCTCTCCTTTTTTGCACTCCCACTGTCATCACTGCTCCTTTTTCCAATAAGGCAGGCTGCGTTTTGTAATTTAGAGACTAAACCCTTAAATTCTTGTGTGAGTACTCCCACTGATTACGTGATGAAGAGACTGCAGGACTGGGCCGTAGCTTGGCAGATGTATGGGGAAAGGTAGTGGAGCCAATTTTAAAGCAGTCTTAATTACCTTGGTGGTTTGGATTGCTTTGGTTGACTATTAAAATGCATATTTCTAAGGCAAAGTGTGCACCAATGGCATTGTATAAATAATAAAGAATTTCAAGAGCTTGATATAAAAGACTTTATAGAGGTAATATATTACTTCCAGTCAAGAGAAATGGAGGGCACTTTAAAATCAGTTTTACTAGCACCCTGTGTTTAAAAAAAACTTCTTTTTCCCTTTGTTTAACCTCCTGTGCAAGCCTGGGCATGTTTGAGGCTCCCAGGATCCAATTTCATGTAGTATCCTATTTCAAATCCAGGCCAGAACAGATCGATCGAAAATCAGTTCTCTCGGAAATAAAACTGCCTGTGGAATGCCTTCAACGACATGAAGATGAAAGGGGAAATGTAATATAGCAGATACTAATTTTCTTTTTTGAGGTGGGAGGCTCTGAAGCAGCGTCTTTGGTTGTCGCGCAATTTGCCTTGATTGAACAGTAATGGTCGTAGGACAATTTTGGTGAATTTTTGTGTTTTTCAGTTAGTAGTTAACAGCTGTGTTTTGTGAAAGGGGGGTGGTTGGTGTTGCTGGGGCTGTTTTAAGCTAAAGCAGCAGCTGTAGAATATTTAATGGTGAGTGCAGACCTACCTGTAGGTCTGCGCATTGCCAGAATAACATGAGATTCCTAATAATTCTTGTCAGTGAAATACTTATTGGTATTTTGAAATCACTGAGCTACTTCAGTACTTTGAAAACTGCTGGTGAATGCAAACTAGTCTGATCTGGAATGTGTCCAGAGAAGGGCAACGAAGGTGGTGAAGG
>NW_009600820.1:2069-24984 GCF_000690535.1 Cariama cristata
TGGTTTAGCAGGAATTGTGGATTGGGCAGAAGGTTGGACTTGATGATCTTTGAGGTCTCTTCCAACCATAATGTTTCTGTGATTCTATGATCTGTGTTTATACTGGTTTTTACAGTCAGCACAAACATTGATGGCAGTCTGCTTTGTTTTCCAATATACCTCTCTCTATGCCTCTTCTCTTCCCTGGTCCTCAGAAACCAAAGGAGGGGGAAGAAAAAAAAAACAAGGATTATCGGAGAATTGGAGAATTGAGAATAGAGGGAAACAGCAATATAATTTTAATTTTAGGACTTTGAAGGAATAGGAAAGTGAAGGGAAAACTGAACTTGTGAGCTTTGGGTAATTTTGAATTGTGGGTAATTTAAAAATTTGGCCGTGCCAGTATTATGTTGAATTCCTGAAAAATTAGGAATAAACTTTGTTCTGCTAAGTAGCAGTGGTCTCTCTGCTGTCATCTGTGATAGGTGATGCTCATGACGTGGGGAGCATCTTGCATTGCTGGGAGACCACTGCATTGCACAGATAGGCCCTTTGTGTGGAGATGGTGTGTCATGGCAGCTGGCCTTGGCCCCGTTTGCTGTCAGAGCAAGGAGAGAGGCTTCAGAGAAAAATTCGGTGTCCTCACGTGCTGAAAAAGTGCTGTCTGAAGCCATCCAGGAGAGTAACAGTAAGCACAAAGAGCATTTGGATTTATTTTATACCCTGCCCCTTGGACAATAAAGACCTGTCTGTTTGGGACCTTGAGCATGGTGTGCTCTTCAAGGGTAGATACATATAAATGTATCTTAACTGAGCAAGGCTAGTTAAATACACAGGCTCGCCAAAGTGGAAGTGTGAGTGATTTCTGGCTTTGCTTAAGAGCACGTTGGTTGCCCCTGTAGCCTTTTCCTCTGTGAACGCGTTAACGTGCACATGCACCTTCAGCACAGCAATTCTGACCTTCTGGAAACTCTCGCTTCAGTGACCATAGGATTTCATCTTTGGTCTCCAAAGTAGCACGTGTTTTGTAAACTATTTGAGTATTAACTTTCAGCTAGAATATAAACAGCAAGTGTTTACCTAATAGTCAGAGAATGGGTTCCTGCTTGCAGGCAGCCTTTATTACTCGGGCAGCTGTGTGAGTTAAAAATGAACGATCTGCCTTGGCAGCTTTCTGAGAAGTCCACTCTGGTCTCCTGACAGATGTGGAGAAAGCAAAGTGCTTGATCAAAAAGCGGATAAGATGGCTGTTGAAAGTCTGCATGTGGTCATCTTAAGGAGTGAAGAGACCCTGCTAAGCTACTGAGGAGACGTTCTTTACTGTCTCTCCATGTTTATGCAGAGTAGGTCAGAGTAAAGACACTAATGAGTTTTTCACTAACTTCCAAATCGTTTTTAGCCAGAGGGTACAAAATTAAGAGATGTTATTCCATTACATAATGAGGATATTCACTTTAACAAATCAGACTCCTAACATGAGCAACTGGGATGCCTCTCTAGCCAACAGTAAGAGAAAGAAACCCGGTTTCCATTGCCTTCTGGAAGAGCTTACCTTCTTCCTTTGACTGTACTGCATTCAGAGAAACTACCAGGTTTGATAAGACACCTACACTGGCACGTGTAAACCTCCTGTACTGTGGTATAAGTTGCTTCTCACAGGATTCATTTTGAAACAATTTGCCAAGAGTCATGGGCACAGACAAATCAGAGTTTGTGATTTTGAGTTTATCATCTTAACTCCCTGGAACTCAAGCTGGAGATAAAAAATAAATATATGGAGATATCTCTAATATGTATTGATTCGCCTAACACATAGAAAAATTATGTTCTTCTCTGACTTGCATATGGTGTTGAGCTTGTTGCGTAGACTAGCCAGGGTCACTGCAGGTATGCCTAAACTAAGGACAACCTGGAGTTCATTTTTACATCTGACTTGTAAAGTTTCATTTCCATGATGGAAAAAATGTACAACCATTACCATGCTAAAAGTCTGCCTCTCCTATTTGCTATTTTAGCGTTCACACATAACTAATATATTTAAAATTACTGTGTAGCATGACTTCTATGGTATGAGTTTAGGACAATGGTGTTAGTTTGCAGCCAAAAAGACCATGAGTTTCACTGACCATCTCAAGTTTGTGCCAGTAAAATTCTTTGTGTTACAGCTCACTATCAAGCATCATGTTTATACCTCATAGTTGAGGATCTCTTTAAAATAGCTTTTCCTGCAAAGGCTTAAAACTTATGAATATGATTTCTTGGTATCCTTACTCTTGTAAAGTTACCAAGCTAAATATGGTGTTGGAAGATGAGGAAGTGAGGTTTAAGAGTTTCTCAGATAGCTTTTCATTGAATTAAAACATTTTGCCAAGTGGCCAGTCAGCTTGACAAGTATGGATCAGCATTCGGTGCTGGCTCAGCACCTTGCTGGTCAGAGAGGAGCCCTGTTGCGAGTGACAAGGCAGGGAACCATTTTGTCCAATATCAGTTGTAAGGTTTGATAAATGACGATCTGAAGAGGCTGGAAAAAGCACTACTCGCCACTCACTAGTGCTTGCTTCGATCCTTTCCCTAATATGCGAGATGCTGGATCTCAACCTGTTGGCAGTTCACGGGGTAGCGTTCTTGCTGTTTGATCTTTGCGATGAAATACTGTTGAAAGAGCGGGTAGGTTTTCTAGACTGGTCAGAAGGGACAGCAGCAAAAGAGGTACTTTCTGGTTAGTGTCTTTAATTCTGTCATTAAGAAATCTCTCTGGAAAAGTCTGTAAAGAGATAAGGTATTTAGTCTCCTCAGACTAAAGTGAAGGATCTTCAGAGAGGAGAATGGAGCACAAATTATTGGATTTCAGTTCTGGGTTATGCTGGTCTTTGTTCTTAGAGTGTATCTGTAAAACTCAGGTTTTGGTCTGAGACTTTTAAATTTTAAGAACAGAAAACTTCAGCATGTGTGGTTTTTTTCATTTTTCTCTACCCTGTTTCCATATGGACATGATCTCAGTGTTGTAATGTAGCCTTCCCAGCACTGAAATGTGAAGATCGGTTTTCAAAATCAAGCTCAAAAAAGCAGTATGTAGTGTTATCCTACGTGCTCTGTCTTATCGAGTGCACCATGCTTGTTAGCTCAACAGCCGGATATAAGTTCCACGGGTGTATAAAAGCCTATATGAAAAGTATCTGCTCCGTATATTACATATAGCTGAAGGCTCGGGGGAATAAGGTCTGAGTCTGGGAACCGATAGTTCAACTTTCTATCCCTGACCCACTGCCTGCCCTTTCTAACAAATAAACAAAAGCTTTCCTTAAAGAAATGTGGTTTGTAATCTGTTTTTAGCTCTAGAAGCAAACAAAAAAAGCGCACTCGGTATATTCTTAGTCGTACTTACGGCAGCGTCGGCTTTAGGCGCCGCAGGACGAGTGCCGTGCTTTGTGCCTTGCAGCTTTCAGAAGCGACGATCTCCCCAGCAGCCGCAGCGCCGGGGCAGCATGTTATCCACTTGCAAAATTCTGCACTTGGACACAACTGATCAGCCTGAGTTTATCATCTTTTTGAAATGATGGTATCTGAGACGTTCACCCTAAATACAGAGGCGTAGCTGCCTGATGTGGGAGAGGGCGCTTGCAGGATGGAGAGATTGTTTACAGTTGTACTTTCTCTACTGGGTTATTGACCTGTCCTGATGGTCTTAACTGCATGACACATCCATGGTGGTCTTTGTCCTTTCTTCCTAAAGGAGTACTTTGATTTGAAAGGCGGAAGTTGTGTTGAATGAAAGGTGGGAGCGGTTAAGTGCATTTGTATTGGGGTAGGACAGGGCAAGAGCTAAATGTAGTCAGAAGTTGTGTTGAATGAAAGGTGGGAGCAGTTAAGTGCGTTTGTATTGAGGTAGGACAGGGCAAGAGCTAAATGTAGTCTAATGGCAGTAATCTCCCTGCTGTCCTGTGTTGGGTTATAGAGGGGAGAGGGAGTCTCCTCCAAAAAGCAGCTCAGGGAAGATTGATTCCTCCTCTAGAAGGTGATCTGTGGCAGGATCCTCTCTGTCAAGACAGTGGAGAGAGAAGAAACAAGAAGATCAACCTTTTTGGACTGAAATCAGCTTCTGTGAGCATCCCCCTACCCACTTGCTCTGCTCGTGGTTTCTAACAGCTTTAAAGAACAACTCCCCTGTGTCATCTAAGTAGTTTTAACTTCAGGTCAGTTTGCAAGAGCCTCCAGCTGTCAGAGGACCTATGATAGCCATGTGTGGTTTAGTTCATTTAGTTCAAGCAGTCCATTTTGACTGGCCAGCTGGCCAAACCCATACCATGAAAGACCAGTTCCTCGTGGTGTTCCGGTGTAAGATACTGAAAAAGAGCTGTTGTGCGAACCCATACCATGAAAGACCAGTTCCTTGTGGTGTTCCAGTGTAAGATACTGAAAAAGAGCTGTTGTGCTACAAGCAGGAGGTAAAAGGAAAAAACAAAACCAAACAAAACCAGGAAGCCTTGCGGCAGATGGTACCACCTGTGTCCATCCAAATCCAGCCAAAGCAGCATGCCATTTGAGTGGAGAAACCTGGAAAATCTGATGACTGGGTCTGAATAAATAGGGAGACAGTGAGAATTCTGGCTTGTGTCCCAAGCCTCTTATGAAAAAGGCTTCCTATTTTATAACACAGAAAATTGAGTACAGTTTGGTAGCATCATTCTCTGGCACAGCTGATTACCAACTACGGACTAAAATGCGTGGTGTACCCATGTGAGAACTGAGACATAAGTTGTTCAATGACTCTCTGCCAGTTCCTGCATTATGTTTGAAGCTGTTTTCCCAATAAATAAATTTCTTGTGTTATTAGCAGGGGACATACCTTTATTACTGGGGCTATAATTGGCGAGACGTACAGTCAGGGCTGGTAGCATTCGATTCCTTTTCCAAGCTCAGCCAAATACTAATTTCCAGGCACTTCAGTTGTTGCATCTGCAAAGTTGAGATGTGAACCAACTGTGCAAGACATGCCTAAATTGCCGTTCTGCAATGCTTGCAAAAATGCTCTAAAGGAGAGAGGCAACATGGACGTGTAAAGGGAACTCCTCAGCAAGATGAATCTGTTTCCTTACTGACTGCTTCCACCTCCTTCCTCCTTGAGTGCTGGTGACAGTATCATGATCTTTTACGTGCAAGACGTGCCTAAATCGCCGTTCTGCAATGCTTGCAAAATGCTCTAAAGGAGAGAGGCAACATGGACGTGTAAAGGGAACTCCTCAGCAAGATGAATCTGTTTCCTTGCTGACTGCTTCCACCTCCTTCCTCCTTGAGTGTTGGTGACAGTATCATGATCTTTTACATCCCCTTGCACTTCCTTTTATTTCTGTATTTCCTTTTCCTTTATATGCTGAAGTTGCACCAGATCTGTGTTTTGCTTTGTCAGTAAGACGCAGAAAGAAATCTGCCCTTTCCCTTGGTCCTAAAGTCCGAAATGTTTGTCTGTGTGTCTCTTGGGTTGGCTGCTTCACTCAACACCCCTCCTACAACTTCCCTCAGTCCCAGTCCAAGCCTGCAATCTCCAGTTAAGCTGTATCATGCAGCTGTGATCTAAATATCTCACCCAGCTTTTCCCCTGTGTCCCTATTCTCATGATTTTGCTGAGTATCTGTGTTCATCCTTCACCTGGTGAGAGTACAGGTTCCCTCAAACAGCTTTTCCCTGGGAAGAGATAAACATACATAGTCTTAAAGAATGTGTTACCGCAGCAACTAGATATGGGGAATGCAAACAAGAAATTAAATCCCATCGAACATTAACAAAATAAACTTGGTTTAGTACTGGGCAGCCTCAAGGGACACAAAGGGAAAATAAAAGCCCTCCTGCTGTTTGTGTCTTGCCTCCCTGGGGAGACAGACTTACGCAAGTCTCCAAGTCAGGTTCAGCTGAGATGAGAAGGCTTTGGAGAAAAGGTGGTGGATTTTGCCAGGTGTTCGGGTCTCTCTCTCTCCTGGGAATTGCCATGCCGTGATCTCTTAGTGTGTGCATCTACATTTGCTGCAAACTGTTTGAGTGGGCATCACATGCTTTACTAAAAAGTAGCTGAGAAATAACTGTGTGTAAGAAACGGGTTGGGACATTCAGCCCTCGCTACGTGTATTGGCGGGGATATTTTTCCAAGGACAGTTGTCATCTTCACATTTGTGTTGAACGATCCACATGAACCCCTTTTTATCATTTTTTGGCATACAGAGTGATGTTGAAGAGTATCAGATGGTATTTTATCCTTCCCTAGGGGGACAGACACTGTTTCTCTTCCATTCTTAAATGTTTGATCGTGGGAGGTGCTGAGTACTGCCATTGATAAGAGCGTGTTCAAGCTCTAGCTAGAGGAGTGCCAAATCATACAATACCCCATCTGTAATGCCAGGCATTCTTTCTGGTAATATATCAGTTGAGCTCTCAGTTCTTCAGTAATTAGTTGTACATCTGTGAGCAACTGTCCATCTGATTTATTATGCGAGCAGCTATTGAAATACAGAACATTGCCCCATTTAGCCTCAGGATTGAAAGTTATGGTGTGCTAAAGTTGTGTTTAAAATGTAATAAAAGTGACTATATCTAAACAAATTACAAGTTTACGGGACACTGTAGATGATCTTAAATCAATATTTTAAAGTTCATAAATTTAAGGCGACTGAGCATAGCTTAATGCATATGAATATATTTTTAATTGCTGCTTTCTTTTATTTAGTAAGAAGATTGAACACTGTCCTGGAAAATAACTTGATTGTAGTGAAGAAGACTTAGTGGAAAAGTGAATGTAAGTATTTCACAGCATGTGTCAATTATTTATGTTTGCAAACCATTGACGTTGACAATATCAAGCATGCTAAATTGGCAGCCTAATTTACCAAAAAGACTACTTCTAGTATGGCAAGAATGCTGCATCTGATCATTGTACATATGTGTGTGAGGTATAAAATGTCTATTACATGGTTTTCAGTATGGGTCTGTAGGCTATATGTACCTAAGTGCTTTTAATGAGGCCACGCGCTATTAGTTATTTGCATGCTTATGAACTGTTCACAGGAAAAATGTCAACGTGAAGTTGTCACTAAGTGCCCTTAAAAGGAAAAAAAAAAAACCACACCACCACTACCCCTGTATAAATACCTGTGCGGATCCTTAAATTCTGTAGCACAGACATTTCCATGTCCAGAGGAATTTAGTCTAGCTTGGAATAATGCAGCCAGTATATAGTATTTTCTGTACACTTGCCCCAAAGATGTGAGTTTATAGTAGAAGATGATTGCACTGTGGATTGGCAATTCAATTTAGAGTGAAATACAGCAGCTGCAAGTTCCAGGCTAAGTGCATCATTGCTCACTTGAGGTCACTTTTTCAAACCTGGAGTCAATAGTTCTCTAACAATAAGAGCTTTGGTTCATTTTCTAGACCCTTTTGAAACTGTTACTTTGCAGGTGAATACCCCATTATTTTTCTTAAAGTAGTTGCTTTCCCTAGCTGTATTTCATAATAATATGAACTCCCTAACTGTGTGTATGCACATGTGTATATGTATGTACGTATTTGTGTGTGAAGCAAAGCCACATCTCTGCAAGTTATACCCCAGGAGGCTTTGAGTAGGTCTGGTGTGCAGAATAGTGATAGTCATGAACTTCTAGCTTCCACGGATTCATTCCAATATTTTTTCATATTACATTTTTTTCCCACGATCTCACCTTCCATTTCCCAGAGCCTGCCTGATGAGTTTGGAAGCAGTCAACTAAGCCTTTCCAAATGCTGGATAAAGTACAGAATTCATGACTTAGATGTCAAATAGGATGGTGATCCTGTCTTAAATGTCTAACAAACTGGGGCAGTTTTAATTTTAGCCTTTGGGCTTTTATAAACTTATCTTCTAAAATGACTAACTGGCCAATAGTACTGAAAGGGTGAGATACCACAGGGACATTGCGATATGCTGTCTGGTTTCTATAGAGTTTTCTACTGATATGGAGTTGCTTTGAAATAAAGATCCTAAGATTTGACAACATTGCACCTGAGCTAAAGATTTACAGGCTAGGCTGAGCATTTACTCTCTACATTACTGGTATCTGGCCCAGTTTGAAACCTATATAGGCTTATAAGATATAAAATCAAATCCTTAAAACCTTCTGGTGTGTATTGAACAAAACAAAACAAAGTTTGAAGGCGTTTACTGGGACCAGTCACATTAGTTGCTTCACGGTCCTAAAAGTACATCTCAAGTGACCTTGTTCAGGCCGGTGGCACTTCTTAAATAATTCCATGTGTGCATGGTGAGTTTGTACATGTGCAAGTTTTTCTGGAGTTACTTTCACATTATTCTCACCAACTTTATCTTCAGCTGTTTTTTCTGGGGAACTTGGGAAGAGGTACTGTTATCTTCAGTTCCCATTTTTTGTGAAATAAGCAGAATATTTGGGTTTGGTTTTGTAGTTTAAGTGCCTGTTTAGCAAGAGAGTGCTATTTGAGGATGGGTTGAATTGTAAAAGGTATCTGACCAGTTAAAGTGTCATTTCATATATATATGTATGTGAAAACAAATAAAAGACATGAAGTAGAGCTGTGTTTCAGGAAGTTGAGTAGTAGACTATTGACAACGTGATTATTAGCTGGTCATGAAACTAGCAGAGGAATAAACACATCCTTGTGGAGAGATGGATACTAGCACTTTGTCCTTGATTTAAAAATAAATATCTCAAAAAGATGTTATTTTTCTGATATTTTAATTTTGTGCATGTGTAGACTGAGCTTCTAAATGGAAACCACCTTCTTGATCTGGCTCTTGCAGCTATCTGACATTAAAACTATAGATTTATTCTTCTAAACTTGAATAATCCGCAAAAATCAATTGGCCTCACGTTGGTTGGGATTTTTGCAGTAACACCAAATTAACAAGTTTTTGTGGAGAGGAGAAAATACCTTTTCATATCTACTTTTGGGTTTATATCACGGAAGTGGCTATGAAGGCATTCTCATATAAAAAGTCAGCAGAGCCCAGGAGAGGGGACAAAGCACTTATTGGGAACTGAGAGGAGCAGTGGCTTTACCTGCAGTCACTCACAAACTGGAGGTAGAGCCCTGAAACTATGAAATCCAGCACGTACTCTTATAATCATCCCTTTTGATGTGTAGCACATCCAGAGATATTTATTAAAAAAATTTTGGTTTAGTCAAAATTGAAAATTAAATCTGAAACTTGGGTTTGAATACATTATAATGGTTTGGTAGGATGGCTGGTAGGATTTTGGCTTTGGTCAGCAAGTGAAATAAACTTGCAGAAACAATGACTTCAAACTGGAAGAGGGAAGATTTAGATAAAATATAAGGAAGAAATTCTTCCCTGTGAGGGTGGCGAGGCACTGGCAGAGGTTGCCCAGAGAAGCTGTGGCTGCCCCATCCCTGGAAGTGTTCAAGGCCAGGTTGGATGGGGCTTTGAGCAACCTGGTCTGGTGGAAGGTGTCCCTGCCCATGGCAGGGGGTTGGAACTGGATGGGCTTTAAGGTCCCATCCAACCAAACCATTCTATGATGAAACTTCCTTGTTCTCTTCCAATGAACTTCTGGACTGACCTTTTATAGAGCTGAAAGCCAAAGTTGGGAACCTGGAGCAATCCAGTGAAATGTTGTTTTGCTGTGTTTCTTCACCTGCTGAAGAGGAGAGGAGATGGGGAGAGTGAGGGGGTTTTTCCCCTTAAAAAAAAACAGGGAAAAGCTAGGAAAAATGTAAAATAGGCTGAAGGGCATGATAAGCTGCTAATTGTATTGCATTATACTGATGATACATCAAAATAGTCTTGAGGCAGTGACTGCAAGGAGAAAGAAGGGGAGTGTGTACCTTAGGGAATCAGGAGCAGGCACCATCAAGTAGAGCACAGGCAGGAAAGTGCACAGGGTGTGAGGGGGAGAACACCCAGCTCTAATTAGATACCAAAATTAGGTTCTTGCTGCACAACTTGTAATCTGAGGTTCCTGGAACAAGTTTTTAATGTACTAGTGAGTGTTTTTTTCACTGTTCTCAAAGGTATTTCTTACGTAAAATGTATGCACCGTAAATAGCCTGGTTCAAACACCCTTGTGCAGGGTGAGGACCATGTCGTGCCATGTGCTGTCACTAAGCTCTGCTTGCTGGTAGGCAGGTTCTTTCTGGGAAGTCTATGGAGATGCTTTTTAGACTTCTAGGATTATAAAATATTTGCTCAAAACCAGTGCCCATCTCAAAAAGTCCACCTTAGTTTCAGGATCCAGCTGGGTATTGTAAAATTAATTGTTGTTTATAAGAACTTGGCTCGTATATCGTGAATGCTATAAATAATTCTCAGCAGCACTTGGATAGCATGGTAAATAAGGCATAGAGCCACACTGGATAATGAGGAGAAAAACAAATATTGAAGAGTTCCTAGTTCATTAAGTAATGTCTATGCTGTGCGTGAAATGAGGTAGGGAAACAGGGGGAAAAAGTCTCCTATCACAGAGAAGGCTATCGTGAAGGATTCACATAAGGAACTTTAATTCTAGTGTTTTCTAGATATGGCAATCAATCAGACTTGAGTCCCCTGAATCACGTCTAAGACTTGTCTTTAGATCCATAGGACTTAAGTCACCGAAATATCAAGTAACATTTGTTCAGTGTCTTGGACAGCAAGCGAGAAAGAGTCATGGGCTTTGCAAAATGTTCTCACAGAATTTCTGCCATCATCACCCTGAGACCCTAAAGGGCATTTGGAGGGACTACACAGGAGCTGCATCTATCTTCATGCATGTGCATTTTGGCATCTCTTCCGGTACCTGTGTCCTGTCGTCTTTTCTTTCCCTTCGACTCTGTCTTCCCTGTGGCTCCGGGAGAGAGATGTCTCAGCACTACCAGCACATGTAGCCTGTGACACCAGGTCAGGCTGTAACCACCAGCAGCAGCAACCGCAGGAAAGCCCTGCATAATGATCTTGCTGGGGTGTGCAGAGCAGCTTATCTGGAGACTTATGCTGCTGTTTTCCCGTATGCTATCAAGTACAATCTTTTATTTCCCTCTAATCTGGTATTATAGTCACTGGGCCGTGTAAAGGCCAAATGTCATGCCTTTGCTGCTAGATCTTTGCGACAAGAGGGCCCATGGTGAAAGTCTTGCCCTTATTATTGAGCGCGGAGTGGCTGGAGGAGACCTGGCTCCGCAGGCAAGCCTTGGCTTTCCGTCTTTCCCTGGCAGCAGCCTACATGGGTGACCCATCTAACAAACGCATCACGCAGCTTTGGACGTATTTCATATCACTGGCTACAGATGAAACTGTAATTGGGTTTTGCCCATATGTTGACACCTTTCCCTCTATTGGAGAAATGAGGCCACGCGTTACCAATGGATGCAGCAGTAGAATATCTGCAACATGTTATGAACTTCTTATACTTCACTTTGAGACCCACCTTCTAAAAAAAAAAAACTAGTAGGTTAGTTATAAAAAGGTGGTTTATTGGAGGGTAGGGATGTCATTTCTCCCTACATTCAGTAACATTTGACCTGAGTCTGCAGGTCTGGCTACAAGACCCACAGGAGAGAAGGTTCTTGCAACAAAACAAAGCTTTTTATTTTAAAGGTATCTGTTCATCTTCCTTGAAACACAGATCCACACAGCAGTCTGTCTTTCTCATATTTCTCCAAAATAATCTCCTGGGGAATACGTAAAGAAACAAACAGTAGATCCTTTACCATTTTAGGAGATGCATGGAGACAAATTCAACTTCAAAATACTAGCTATTTTAAATGCAAAATGGTCCTTCCTTAATTAATACTTGGCAAAGCATTTTAAAGATCAAAGTGTCAATATTAGCTAATTCTCATGAGACACCTGTCAGGTAAGTAAAAATTATATCCATTTATAGCCCAGGAAGCTGAAATACTGTCTAACATCAGCATTTTCACAATTGCTACCTAGTTAATTTACTGAAATAACTAGTCTAATTCTCAGAGGTTCTGCATATTCTTGGTTGTCCTAAATTATACTTGAAACTCGAGAGTGTTTGCACTTTTAAAACTGAGTGCAAGTATTTTTGTACAGAAAGGTGGATATGGTAGCTGAACGTGAGGCATCCACACTTAAGGCTTTTTCCAAACTTAAGCATCCCTAGAAAGTCTGGAGCTGGAACTTGCGTGCTGTTGATTCCCAGGCTGACCTCAGGCTCCTGCGCTGCCCTGCTCTCTCAGTTTAAGGCAAAGGGTTGTTTCTCAGTGGAGCTCCAAAAGGTGTAAAGTATAGATGGGCTTGGGAGCATCAGTCTTGGGATTATTTTTTTTTTGTAGGAAGGTATGTATAGAAGGAGTGTTTAGAGAGGGAAAGGGTGCTTGAAGTGGGAAGAAAAATGGTGTGTGGTGGCAGTTAATTTTTCTACCTCCTGCTGTTGCTTCCTTTAGAGGTGCAGGTTACCTTGTTATTTCTCCTTTTGTTACAGCATCCGCAGAGTGGTATAATTGGGCTGGAGGACAAATTTTTTGCTGCCCTGTTGAGCAACGACCAAAAAGGAGAAGGGATTTTGAACAAGTGCTGTCTTCCCTTCAGTATGCAGTGCAACTTGCTGTTTCCAAGTGTGTTTTAGTTGAAGTGGTGTTCAAGTGCCTTGCTTTGTCTGCGCAAGCAGTTTTTATAACCTGTTTGCTCCGTTCGGTGTGGCAATACCCAGCCCTGAATACAGGACAAAACTTAAGGATGGCGTCACTCCATCCCAGTCTGTTCTCTCTCTTGCAGGAGCAGGTGGGAATGCACAAAACCCCAGCCAAAGACGGACAAAACCCCAGCCAAAGGCCGTCGATGGGTTGACACTTTTAAAGGAGGGAAAAAACCTGAGCTACAAAAAGGGGTCTCAAGGGATTGAACAGCCTGGAGCAGGCATGCACAGCTGAATTAGGAGTTGGAATTGTTTGGCTTTCAAATTCAGAGGACTTGTTTGCTGTCTTGGCCCTGCTCAAAGTGAATAAGCGCTACTGCTAATAACAAAGCCCAAAACAGCGGAGTGAAGGATTAAAACCTGAAAATGATGACTCACCCTCCCCTCTTCCCCTCTCCCCAGTTTCAGTCCCCACTAAACCACTTTACCTCACCAAAGCCCTGATGGCATTTCGTTTATAAATAATCATGTGTTTGAAATGTTAAAATGTGTAGGCAGGGATTAAAAGGATATGTGATGCTCAGCATTAAAACAGTGCAGACCTCTGCAAGGGAATTGTGAAGGAAAATTAAAACATAGTTATTTTTGGCAAGGGCTGCTGCATCTTGGGGAGATCAAGAGAAAGCAAAAAGCAGTTTACCCAAACCTAGCGAAACCAGGTAGAAAAGCTGGGTGCAGTGAAATAGGGCTTCTCATCAGTTCTTTGTCCTACTAAAGCCAAATTTGAAGTTCTGGGGTTATCTCAGTTTTAGGGGAGATGCAGGGAAGAGATTCATTGAGAAATTTGTGTTGAAGGTACTATCCTAAACTGTCCTCCTTTTCCTCCTGTAAAAGTTGGTGAATACAACTGCTGGGTTGTCAACCACATCGTAACAGGTTTCTTCCTTCTCCTAATCCACGGTGAGACTGAGGTGGATGGACACCTGTCAGTGTGTCAACCCGCAGGATTTTGCAGAATAAGCAAAGTGATGCTTGTTTAGGGTATTACGTATTCTCACAGAAGTGAGAATATTGGCACCAAGTTACTTGTGTCTGGCAACAAAAATTGAGAATTGTCCCCACTTAGAAAAAGAAATGCCTTACGAACTTAGAGGGAACTGTTGCAAATCAGTTGTCAGCATCGACTCTAGCGTTGATTCTGGAGCTTGAATATAATTTTTAGTGTCATTCCTGGATGCTACCTTAGCTTTGTCTCCATAAACCTTTGATTCCTGGCCAAAGGGAACCCGTTCATGGGCCTGACGATGTTGGAGTCGGTGAAATCTGCCTCCTCACTCACCGTCTTTTTAACTTTAGGCTAGTGAACAGTACCAGTATGAACAGGCACAGATAAGGGCACTCTTCTGCCGCATTTCTTCTTGCGGCTGTCTGCTTGTTGGTACAGGGGAAGCTGCCGAATGCTATGCCTGCAGCAACTGTGCAATTACTAATAAACAATTTTAGAAGGCACCATTCGTTTCAGGTTTAACTAATTTTACCACGCACTCTGAGCCTACAGAACCCAGGGAGTAGGGCTGGGGGGGATCTCCTTGGGGAGGCAGGGCAGTGCCACCCCCTGACCTTGGCTGCCCCACGGGCTGCAGCAGCGGCCCCTGCAGCTCCCAGCTCCCTCCGTGGGGCACTTGCTCCGTGGCTTGTGGACCAGGGCTTCTGCAAAAGCCCACGTGAAGCCTTTGTGCTGCTGATCCCTCTGGTTTGGTGCTGGAACAGCCTGGCTGCAGAGGCGTTACGGGGTCTCTTCATAGCTACCGGTTTGAGGACTTCTGTTCCTGCCCTGCACCCTCTTGCTTGATGATAGCAATGATGTTGTTTAAGCAATTGTCTTAGGTGGACTGGTATCTGGCTTTGCTAAATGGAAGTGGTTTGCATTAGCCTGTTCATTTGTATGGAATACACTACCTTTACTGCTCTTAACCTTTGCTGTTACTTTTGTGGTAGTAAATGTGAAAAAATGCCCCATGCTCTCAGGTTGTTACTTTGTTAATGCTGTTTATATGAGTCTGTTTATAAGCCCAGCTTGTGTTCTTGTTTTGTTTTTCTCCCTGCTTTAATACATTTAAATGTATTAGTTGAGAAAAATATAGTATCTGTAGTTCAATTAATGTTATATTTAATTAAAGGATTTAACAGGGATAAAAAGTAAGAATTAAATACTTGTCTACTTAATAAAATTTTTTAGGGCTAAATTCAAGGCAAGCCTCAACCTTACTTGATTCAGTTAATATAGTATCTGCAAAACAGATTATATTTCAAAATAGCTGTTCCTTTGGACAGCTAGACAATATTCTAGTGTCCTGTTACTGCAGCACTGAATTTGATCGAGCACAATGCCATGAAGTAATGTCAAGACATAAAAATATCTAGTTTTAGGTAGGAAATTTCTCATTGTCAGTCAGTAAGCCAATGACTTTGTAAACAGAAACCTTCCAGGGATATACAAAATACAGTCTTGTTTATCCTTGCTGGTTTTCCTTAAAGTTGCATCAGTTTAATTTGTGACTGGTTAAATGAATTGTATTAAATTACTGTTCCTGGGAACTTCTGAGTTTGCGAAACATTGCAACTCTTGTGTTTATACACAGCTGTTATTTTCTTTAAAATGTGTCTGGAAATTTCCAGACAACTGAAGGGACCTGCCATGGTTTTCTTCAAAGCTCAACCTATGTTTTCAAAAACCGTGTTTTCTAGAGCTTGTTTTTTGTTTAACCTGGAGGAAGAATGATGGTGCTGGTTGCATTCAGGAGGCAGAAAGTGTGCATTGCTTTGAGAGTTCTGGCTGGTTATGTTTCATATATAAACACAGAGTTGTGTTTAACTTTAAAAAAAAAAAAAAAAAAAGAACTCCCCCTCCTGTGGAAATGAGTTCACAAATCATGATACTTGTTTTGGGCAATGTTATGGGGATTTGTGCTCTGACACCTTCTTCTTACCTTCCATTCTTGAGGTATTTTCTGCCAAGATCCTCTTACTGCATGTCAGAGAAGTCCTGAGGACACTGCAGGGGATGCCAGGGGACCCTCACTAAGAACAGAAAGCTTGGTCACAGTTTTGACTTTGGCGTCCTCTGCATCAATTCCACATCCAAAGTCTCCACTGTAGGCTGCTGGCCGTTTGACTCTCAGGGTACTCATAGAGGGGGGAAAAAAAGGGTCACAATACTGTTACCATTGTAACGAGCAGAAGCATACAGTACAGCTGACATCAGGAAAAAAGGGTCACAATACTGTTGCCATTGTAACAAGCAGAAGCATACAGTACAGCTGACATCAGGGATGGTGGAGCAGATTCCTGAAGTCCATTAGCACTTCTTACGGCCAGCATCTTTAGGCAGCACGAGCTATATCATTCAGTACAGGAGAAACTGGACTAGTTTGGTCTCTGCTCTGCAGCAGTATTGATAGCCAGTGCCTCATCGGGAGTGTCCAGAAATGGAACATCTGTAGAGAGGTCTGCTTGGTCGCAAAGCCAAGGAGATCCTGTTCAGAGACCACGACGGTGCTAGGAAGGGAAGGTGTGTGTGATCAGTGACCCAGGGATGAGCCCAGTCGCTGCATTCCCAGGTTTTTCATACTCTTAGGTGAACTCAAATCAGACTGTCCATCCATATGTGAATTCTTTGGTTGATTGATTTGAAAGATATATTGGATAGTGTTTGTTTATAGTGGTCCAAGCTGCAGGATATGGATTTTATCTGGTGTATAAATATTTGTGGCGCTACCCTGGGTTTGCTTTGCAGGATGTGTATGCTTCATTCTTGAGCTGCGCCACATGGGAACGTTCTACCTGTTTGCACGATTACAGATGTTGCCTAAAGGAGCTCTATGCAAAGAAGTTATCTCTCCTAAGGGAGGTATATGTGAGCAAAGCTTTTACAGCTGGGGGGGCAAGCTATGCTGAGAGAAATTATTCTTTGAAAAATATGTCTTTGAAGTATATATAGGACCAGGAGGAAAAGAACAAATAAATGATGTAGATGGGGAATGGAAACAAAAATCTAAAGAAAGGAAAATGTTCTCAATACATCTGTTTTGCACAACTTGAGCAAAATTGAATATGGTAACAATATTGTAAGCAAATGTGGTACCCTGAAAATAGTCTTATACAAAAGTAGACATTTATTCTCACAAAAGAAGAATAAGCAGAGATAACATCTTCTCCCAGCAAGTCTGTCTGTTGTCTTTGACAAGGTGAGAGGCAGCATTTCTTTCTCCAGTTGTAGGAAACCTACTGGAAGTTTTTTACTTAAATTGTGTCAGGACATGTTTATACAATCACTTTATTGGGTACCAGTCCACGCTGTTGCCGAACGAGGTAGGCTGGTTCTCCCATCTCCCCTGGCTGCTCGTTTCTGCCACTTCCGTGGGTGGCATAAGTATGGGTGCAACCAAACCTCAAGCCTAAGCAGGAGCTGAAAAATAGGTAGATCCTGCTGGAGCAGCTCTATGAGTGTCTACTTACAACATCTTGCATGCCAGTACCAGTCCAAAGCAGCGACTTCTCCTCTCAGAGCAAGGGACTGTTGCACTTAGAGACAATGTAGATTCTCTCTAGTGATGAACTAGGTATCAACTGTTCTGCCCAGATGTTAGGCAAAGTACAACATTTACCTAAGATCTTTCTTTGAAATAAGTGTCAGGACAGCCTGTGGAGAGAAGGGCAAGCTGCTTGCTGTCAGATTCACTAGATAAAACTGAAACTCTGATCTTGTGGGACAGTACAGGAAAAAGAAGGTGTCCCAAGTGAGGTATTAGGCATGCTGTGATCTTCCTCATGCATCTGTTAAGCAGCTGAGAGGAGCCTTGCCTGTGACTCCAATTGCTGAATAACTGGGGAGAGAAAAGGGAAGAGGGGCGGGGGGCACATTTGCTGTTTTGCGACACATGATTTTGAGGCAAGTATCTCTGCAGTGATGCTTCTTGTCTTGTTCTGGCAACTCCTTCACTGAAGTTGAACTACATTTATTGTCTTTGGCGTTAATCTAACACACTGAGAGGAACCTTGCCTGTGACTCCAGTTGCTGAATAACTGGGGAGAGAAAAGGAAGAGGGGCGGGGGGCGCATTTGCTGTTTTGCGACACATGATTTTGAGGCAAGTATCTCTGCAGTGATGCTTCTTGTCTTGTTCTGGCAACTCCTTCACTGAAGTTGAACTACATTTATTGTCTTTGGCGTTAATCTAACACATCTAACATTCTTGGGCAAGGTAAATATCTGACAGCTCTGGTGTAGTTAATTCGTCCCCATGTTTGAAAGATTTGCGGTATCCTTGTAAAATATTGTCATACAAGTAGTGGGTGGTAGAGTGCATGCTGTTAAGAGTAAGGCAAGTAGAGCCTTTTAAGTAAATTCCCTAAGCAGATGCACATTACAGCGCACAAGTATGTTTTCTGGAAGTTATTGGAATTGCACTAGGGTCTCAATTTTCCATTCACCAACCCTGGAAAAGGCATAACCATCTAAGAGATGAAAATTAGTACAAATTGATCTTGTAAGTGCAAATATTACTAAAATTCTTGTCAGTCAGTGTATGAGTGATCTTGATAAATTAGATTACCAAATGATTTTGTTCACAACAAGTTTGCTTTCATTATGGGTGAAATATGCAAAATAATATCTAAATAAAGACTAAGTTAAGCTGTTAAATGCTGCTTCCGGGAGTAATCAGACATTTTCTGGCTTATGCTTTGATTTGAAGGCTGTCTGTCAGCCTTCATCTTTATTCGTGGTAAATAAAATCTCTTCCCTGAAGGGATCAAGGTACGAGTGCATAAGAACCATAATATTATGCCTGTCACAATCAGTGATTTTGTAGGGATCTCATTAAAGTTCAAGTTCTTGTCCTGCAGTTGAGCAGACGTACCAGTATATGCTGGAAATAAATCAGTCACTGTTAAAGGGGATCAAGAAAGCTTAAAATACAGGGAGGCTGCTCAAGGCAGGTGTCAGCAACCTTTGGGGGAGAAGGAGCTAAAGATAAAATGCTAAATACCGAAGATTGTGGTTGAGTCCGTCCCTCTGCCCTTCCTCCAGCCAGCTGTTGGTCCTGTGCTAGTTTGAAAACCAGGGAGGTGACAGCCTGGGTAAGCACAGAGAATTCACTCGATGAGTGGATACCAAAGAAAGACAAAACCGAGGGACCAGAGTGAGAAGAGGCACATATATGGAGTAAGCTCTTGTGCATTATACAGATGGATACTGGAGCAATTTGCTCCGCAGAACCCTTTCTGTGTCCATTCTCAAGGGGACTGTGAGAACGTGAGTATGCTGAAGAAACCAAACCTCCATGAACACCCTCTTGGCTGGTGACCGTCCACGGTGATGAACATCAGGCGCTAGTCCAAAGGCAGCAGGTAAAGTGCTGCCTGCTGTCATAAGCGACAGACCGCACACCAAATTTTGTGAGTGGGGACAGAGCAAGGCTCTGAAGTACTTAGTGCTGTAGCAACCCAGAAACATTTGATGGAAGTTACAGCAGATCTGACTGGAAAGCTCCATGCTCGTTTGGGCGGAGGCAGCTTTTCATAATGTGATTGAAGATCTAATAGATGATAACATGGAGAGGACTAACAAAGACCGTTGTAATAGTAATAAGAAGCCCAGGTAGGAACAAAAAGAGTATCAAGCATTTTGGGAAAAGGAACTACCATATACGAGTGGCTGGGCATCAAGCTATGGGCGATTAATTGGTCTCGGAGCTCTTTTAGGTACTAAAGGGCCTGGTGGTGTCTGATAACAAGCTCTGACTGAAACATGCTGCCTAATGGCAAAACATTAATTGACTCTCATTTAGTATTATTTCTGGACCGTGGCATATTTGACGTGGCCCAGATTTTGAATTTTGGTGTCTCTTCTTGCTGGTTTATTTCTGTGTGTATGGCCACTATAACACAGCGCTTCTGTAGGTTGGGAGTGAAAGCACCATTCAACAGGTTTCTCAACTGTATATCGAGATCGTACATCACTTGACAGAGTGTTGCTTTCACGTTCACACAAATGTAATTCCCTTTTGTTGAAAATGCAGTAAGAGAGTATATCTGCCATAAGGACCAACAGATGATGTGAAGTATTTGATGAAAATTTAAATTGTTCAGATACTTTAGAATTGTTGTATTAACTGTTTTTATGGAATAACAAAATGTAATGTTCTAAAAAGTAAATGTCAGATTTTGGTTATCTAGCGATCTGTTGCTGCTCTGCAGTGTTACATTATTAGAGGCATCTCTAGCTTTTTATCTGCTTAGTTACGCCCTATGCTCTGTCCTTACTGCACAAATCAGGATTTTTGCAGTACGGAGGCTGAGGATTTACCCTGTGCCAAATAGTGATCCGTGAGCTGAGATAGGCTTAGAAATTCTTGGGTTTATTCCATGGAACATCCTGGTTTAGAGTTGGGACTATATGAAGACTGTGCTTCTTTCCTACAGACCGCTCAGTTCTAAAAATGACTATTTTCTGAAAGTGTCCGTATGGATGTGTGTATGTATGCTTATTACATGTAATTTCCCTGTTGCTTTTGCTTGGGTGTCATTTCTTTGTCCTGCTTTGGTTTCCTCTGAATTTTGAGCCGAGCTCTCAGGGGATGAGCGTGCTGGAGATCACCATGGCAACACTCCGAAAAATGCACACTGCAGGCGCCAGGCTTCGCGCCGTTATCCCTGTGAGAGCTCTGATGATCAGTGGACTTGTGGACTTAATCGGGAGCTGCGAGAGGGACAGAGTCAGTGGCTGAGAGCTGGGAGTACTGTGCCTATTAAAAATGTTTCCTATGTAAATTGAGGAACTCTGGATATCGTTTGCTGATATACAGTACCACCATCCAGCTTTTTCATAGCTTACCACTGAGATTTCCCTTAGCAGACTGTAAACCCTCTTTTTTATTCCACATAATTCTAATATTAGTCTCTTACGTCTTAGCTATCCCCATTTTCACTCAAGACTACTGTGGGAGCCATTGTGAAGGCAAAGTTGTTATCCTGGTAAAAGCTTAAAGATGGTTGATGATAAAACATGTCATAAATATTATGATGCAGAGTTTAAAAGAGGTCAGTGCTCATATCCCTGCTGTTCCCAAATCCTTTTTCAGGAGAAAAAGAAAACATTCAAGGAAGAGTTATTTTATAGACGAGTATTTCACGGCAGTGGTTGGGAGAGAATGGTTCTCTCCAGCAGCAGGAAATAACAGAAACTGAATCCAAGTGTACTGCCTTCTGAGACAAGAATTAGGGGCTCTAGGTTGTGTTCTGACAGGGAAAGTCTGAAATTGGAGTTTTGTCTTATATTACTGAAATAAGAACAACAGCATATCCCAGTACATGGAGGGTTTTTTTGTAGGTTTTCTTTCTTTCTTTCTTTTCTTTCTTTTTTTTTTTTTAAGGTACTATCTCAGCCCACCAGCCATAAGGCTAGACCACCAGAAGGACGTGGGCTTGTAGTGCTCAGAGCAGTGACTAATTGAAGTGTGATCAACAGCTTTGAATAAGGTGCCTCTGCTTCCCACTATTGCATGAGGAGTGCTAAGCCCATGAGAGCAAAATTCGTGAACACGCAGGATACAGAGCAGAAATGCCCAAAATAGTTGTCAAGGAATGCTTAGGAGAAAACTGTACTTGAAACCTTCCTTTCCAAGGGTTTTCCCAGTCCCGTTTGTGGATGCATAGAGGTCAATACCCATGTTAAACTAAGAGAAGCTCAGATTCCCACTCTGAAAATGGGTGACAC
This sequence comes from Cariama cristata, assembly GCF_000690535.1. Taxonomy (NCBI): domain Eukaryota; kingdom Metazoa; phylum Chordata; class Aves; order Cariamiformes; family Cariamidae; genus Cariama; species Cariama cristata. The sequence goes on from NW_009600820.1 coordinate 23,426, forward strand.
ATTTTGCATTCATCGCTAGGTAAAATGCACAAGCTGGTCCTGCGCCAGGAGCCCGGATCACCCACGCAATTCAGTGCCCTAGAAGTCAGGTTTCCCTCAATCTGTTCCTGTAAACGTAGAAGCGTTTCTTGTATAGCACTGGATCAAAGAGCCATGCTTCGGGCAAAGACTTCTGGTAGCAAAGCATCGGAGAGGTGGGTGTGGATGCGCTCAACAACCTGAATTGAGATTTCCCAATTCCTAAAAAAAAAAAAAATATTCTCACTACAGATCTACTGTACAAACACAGCAGCGTTATCTGCATGCTGCTGTCCTCCAGTCCTTCCAGCCAAGGGCGTGTGTTTCTTCTTGAATGTAAGTGACTGGCATCTAAATGCCGAGATCCCCACTGCTGTGTTTAAGTGCTTCAAATCTGGATAGAGCTTCTACTGGGTAAAAGTATAATAATGTTTAGTCTGAGGGTCCCGGACAGGCTTGGGCATGAGAAAAAGAGCCGAGCTGCTGAGTGCTGACAAGGTGAAGGTAGTTCAAATTCTGTAGAATCCAGAATTTTTTGGGAAAAAAAGTTAGAAAACTAATGGTATACATAGTCAGAAGTTATGAGAATGGCACTCTGGTATGACAAATAAACCTTAGGAATGCTACTCTCATTTTTTTGTCATTATAGGGCTAAGAATGGTTTATTTCAACATGTAACCATTAGCATGGAATAAATTGGGCAATTTCCTTCTAAGGCCAATTGATTAAATAAACTCACACATACGTCTTTGAAAGAAACCGTAAAATTGTAAGTGATGCCGCATATTTTAACCCATTTATAGAGCAGAACGTTAGCAGATCAAGAGGTGTTGAAACATTCCTGTAAATGCTGGCCAGAGTCCAGCACTCTAAGAGACTGACTGAAGAGAAACAAAGTTCATGGGTTATTTTAGTGTCCTGTTTGTCTATTTAAAGTTCATATTTTAAAAACAAGACTGAAAAAGCATATTTGTGCGTTTTGGAAGAATCTCACTCCCAAGATTTCATCAAGATAAGACTTTTTAAAACTTTATGTTCAAAAAAGTACTTATTGGTGGTGATGTGGTTCTAGGTAACACCTGAACTCCAAATGCAGTTGACAGGGATGCCATAAGTCAAAAAATGTTGTACCTGAGCCCTATTTTTTAACTGTAACTAAGAGAAAAATGTGGAGGTTATATGGGTCACCACTCTGCTGGAATGCATAATGTAAACAGGGTAAAATGACTGGGAGCTCATGGAATCTCAGCACGATCAAAGTTAAGAAATGCTGACTTCCTACTACAACTTCTTGCATCAGCGTTAATTGAATCCAGTGTATTTGTCTTCCTTTGCCATTCTCACTAAAATTAGATTGTTTACATTTTTGGGCAAGCCAATGGCACAGTTATTTACTGCTTACCGCTACTAGGCAGAAAAAAATCTAGTAGAGAACAAACCTGCTCCTCTCACCTCTAAAACACGATTATTAGAATAATGATGAGATTACTGATGCTTTATAGAAAAGTTTCTCCTACGTGAGAAAATGAGAGGTTTAGCTC
>NW_009600820.1:24997-40135 GCF_000690535.1 Cariama cristata
CGATTCCTTTCCTGTGCTGAGATGTGTAGCTCTCCTGAGGTACACGGTACCCAATTCTGCCAGTTTCTCAGGGCTCTGCAGAGAAAGGAGGGCAGAAAGATCTTCAGAAGCTTTCCCAGAAAACCACGTTTTGGTGCTGACCAGGGTTAATACCCAGTATTGTTTGTTACGAGTCCGTTTGTTCCTGAAAATGTAAATGTCTTATCCTTGAGGTTCTTGAACTAGCTCATTATTTGAATGTGTTTTGACTTTGATGTGGAAAAGCAATTTTGGCTGTGTATAAAATGTTATTGGGAAAAATACATTTTGCTGCTCATATAGTGAAAGAATTCTTCGATTCAGCCTCATTTCCCTACCTCAGCCCTGCTGTTTCTAATGATGCTTTCTCCTAGCAAATCCAGGCCTTGAAGAGAACAATGCAGTAGGTAACACTTTTAATCAGTATAGGAAATAAGAAACAGCAGGGACTGAATTTCCAACTGTGCAAACAGGGGGGAAAAAAAAAAAAAGGAAAAATGTGAAAGCTGTTTTTTTCATTTCTTTCTCCTTAGATTGGTCTTACCCATGGGGCTTTTATGGTGCCACAGTTGCATACTTATCAATAATTGTTTCCTAATTCTCCTCTGTTTCTGCGCTGAAGTAGTATAAAATGTTGAGCTCCACGCAACCAGTCAATTTTCAAGATCCCATGTGGACAACAGAAACCAGTGTGCTGTTAGTAATCTCTTAAAAGGATAATTTTCCTCTTGTATTGGTGTTTAATTGGATGGAATCTCAAATCTTAATAGTACCTGCATCGTTTAAATACCGTTCTTATCGAGGTGTGACAATAGATGGGGAAGGGCTGCTCGTTTCAACAGGAAGCTTCTCTCTCTAATTAGTCCAAACCATACCTGAATAGGGGAAAAAGAAGTTTACCAAAATCATTTCAAGAGTCAGAACTGGATACTTTCTTGTGGCAGCTGTTCATTTATACTGGGGTGTTATTAAATAACGTGTAAACTTGAATGCGTGTTTGGGGAGGGCTCGTGCCAAGGGGCATTTCAGCAGGGATGAGGGATGCGGAGGTTGCTTGTCAGTCATGAAAGATTGGTGATCTGTCCTGTGCTGTGGGCTAGGGGGGCTGTTGGAAATGAGGAAGCGTCATTCAAAATGCACCCCACCTGGGGTCCTGTGTCCAGCTCTGGGATCCCCAGTACAGAAAGACGTGGACCTGTTGGAGGGGGTCCAGAGGAGGCTATGAAAGTGGTCAGAGGGCTTGAGCACCTCTCCTGTGGAGAGAGGCTGGGAGAGTTGGGGTTGTTCTGCCTGGAGAAGGCTCCAGGAAGACCTTAGAGCAGCCTTCCAGTATATAAAAGGGTGGGTTGTAAGAAAGATGGAGAGGGACTTTTTGCCAAGGCCTGTAGTGACAAGACAGGGGGCAGCGGTTTTAAAGTGAAAGAGGGTAGATTTAGATTGGACATATGAAGAAATTCGTTTTCTGTTAGAGTGGTGAAACACTGGCAGAGGTTGCCCAGAGAAGCTGTGGCTGCCCCCTCCCTGGAGGTGTTCAAGGCCAGGTTGGATGGGGCTTTGAGCAACCTGGTCTGGTGGAAGGTGTCCCTGCCCATGGCAGAGGGGGTTTGGACCAGATGATCTTTGAAGGTCCCTTCCAACCCACACCATTCTATGATTCTATAAAGCTGGCATCCTGTCCAAATAAAGAAAATTAGAAGAGATTTTTAACTCCAGCAGGATGAATATAAAAGTTTCAATGCAATTAGGCAGGCTAAAAAAGGCTTTTGAAAAATGACTTAGCAGAGTAGGCTAAACTAATACTCAGACCTCCTTCAGACATTGCAGGAACAAAAAGCTCAGTGTAGGGCCAACTGGTGACTGGGATTTGAAAGGACACTCAGAAAGGATGAGGCCCTTACAAATATTTCATTCATTCTTGCTGCATCCTGTTCTCTCTGGAAGGGGTCAGGGATTTTTCACAGTGAAGTCCTTTGGGTGGGTGGGACGGGGGAGCACTGGCACGGGCTCACTTGAGAACCTGTCTCAGTGGGAAATGACCATGTGATAGATTTCACGTTTATACAGAAAAAAGATGAGTTTAAATAAACAGAGAGGAAATGCCTTTGAGTATCCAGCTCCACACAGAAGAGCTAAGACCTTTTTCTTCCCTCTGCTGTCATGGGGCTCTGGCATCAAGGCTTTACCATTCAGGAATGTAGTTTTTCTAGTAGCTGTCATGGAGGCATTCAGGAGTAACTTATTTCTAAGTTATCTCTTGCTGTTATTCACCATCCTCTTTCTTCCTAGTCTGTCTTCCATTAAAAAAAAAAAAAAGCCCCTGGCAAATAAGTCAAGGATAGTGAAAAACAATTGAAATCTTTCCATTAGAAATGGGATTTGGCAGTTCCCCAGGATGAAAAGAAGAAAGATGATATGAAAGTAGCAGCACAGTCCTGATTCCTTATTTACCTATTCTTGGTTCAAATAAATAGGGTCCCCTTAAGATATAGGTGATTAGGGCTTAAAAGGAGCGAGTTAGAAAGCTATTTATTTCCAAACATTTCTTTGAAAGAGGCAGACTTGTCCAAGACCTCACGGCTGTCACCTGCTGTGGTATGAAGGGAGCACTGTACACTTGGATTTTTCATCACTGGATGCAAAGCACTTGAGAGCTTCCAGTCATTGAACTTTGCTGAACAACATAAAGCTTTTTTTCAAAGAATGGTACTCCTGCTTCAGTGAGCTGGCCATCATCCAGCCCTTCTGCCTATCTAAATTGCTCTGTTTATTTAATTGGACAAGGTCATATGTCAAAAGATGTTGTTGGGTAGGGTTGGTGACGCTAGGACAATAGGTACTGTGTCACCCAACTCATTCTGGGCTGGGTGAAGCAATTCCTATGTGCAGATCATAGTGATTTTGTGCAAATCACTCCGAAGCTTGCAAAGGACTGCGTAAATCAAATAGCAGTTCCAGTAAGTTTAAACAAAGCATTATTAATTAAAGTGCTGATCCCTGTCAGGTTACCTAGACCACTGTGGGAGTTATATATGGATATTGTTACAATACTTCTGAATGTATAAAAGAGAGAGGCCTAGCTTGTACTAGAAATTAAGAAGTTTCTCCATATGCATCTACCATAGGTTTATGGCCATCCCATACTGATGCAGTGCTGGAGGGGATAAGGACCACTGATTCTTCTAGACAAAGGTGGTTGTCTTTTCCAAGCAGATTTTTTTCTTTTTCCTATCACGCTGCTGCTTAACAGCTAATACAGACCTTAATAAAGCGTTACACTTGTGTCACGAGTGAAATGCCCAGTGCACTTCCTCAGGCTCTGTTAAGGGTGCTCGCTGTGCGGGAGGGACCAGGGCTGCAGCTGTCGGACTGAGACCCTGGTGTTCCAGGTGCCTGCTACAGTGAAATCAGCTGTCTAACACAAAGTATGGCAAACTGCCTTGTCAGCGGTTCTTAGACTTCCTAGACTGGAAGGATATGAGAAAGACATTACAAGTTGAGGAACTTTTTCAAATAAGTAAACAACGGTCCTGCTGAGCAGAGCTATTTTTGAGGGGGGAGATGTTTGTTTAATCACCTGATGGAGCTAGTGCATTTTTTCCAGATGTACTCAGATTGAGCAGTGGCCTCCGAAATCAGTGGTGTAGTTGTCTTGTTGGATTTTATTTTTTTTTAATTTTTGTGTCTGGAGGTAGGGATCCATTCCCCTCCCCTAGATCTTCCTGTGGCAGTGAGTGTGCTTTAAATCCTGGTGACATTGAGCAAGATGACCTTGCTTTTATCTTTGAATTATAACCTCCTCAGTCTGAACACTTGCAGTGTTTTAATATTAAACCATTGCCTCTCTTGCTGAAGGCACTGTGCAGTAGGAGTAGAGACTAAGTTTAAATCCATTACCAGAAAGCGAGAGAGACTTCATTAACGTCTGGAGTATTGGAATCCCACCAGTGTTACTATCTTTAGCATCAAGGATCAATTATTTCAATGAAATAACAAATGCACCCAACACAGGCAGTTCTTATCCCCATTCCACTTCATAGGCAGTTTCCCTATAGCTGTGTCTTCTGGGTGGTTGTACTGGGGGGGGGAGGATGTCACAGAGGTTGGGTAGTTTCTCAAGAGAGTTAAAAAGTAAATTACGTCTTCTCACCGTGTTCTCATCTCATTCTTTTCTGCAAATCTTTGTGCACTATTAACGATTTTACTTTTCAAAGACTTGTCTGAATTCCCAAGTTGGTTTAATGTTACTGAATGATTATATCAATTTAGCTGCATACTCTTACTTGACATAAACCTAACTATGTCTAAATAAATAATTATACTCAGTCTAAACAAATCTAAATGTTAAGTATTGACTTAAAAGTATTTAAAAGCCTTATTTCAAAACCTTATTTAAAAACCAAATGAAACAAATAAGGTACTTGTACAGCCTGCCAGATATCGTGCCATAGGAGAAGCAGTGCAAATCTGTAAACACTGGGGCTAAAAATGTGTTGTCTTTTTTTTTTTTTTTTTTTTTCTCTGAAGGCAGTTTAGTGCTTTCACTAAAATCAGTGGGTGAGGTTGTAGGAGAATTTCTTGGCATTTAGGTGACAGAGGGTGCTTTCAAACATCGAGTTAGCAGGGAGAGCAGGGTGGCTGGGCATAATTTGGGCAATGTGGACTAATTTGCACGATAGTTTCCCTACTGCACAACCATCGTTCTTTCTAAATGCGTGTAAGTAGTGCTCTTGCTTACCAATTTTTAAGGACCGTGTATGGTTAGACCTGAGGACGAGAGACCATTGTTAAAAACCCTTGTTTTGCCTGCATAGGGATCCTGCCCACCATGTTACTGTGAAGCAAACCTGGTGGTCACAGAGACCAGAGTGAGCGGCAGAGCCCTGGCTCCATCTTCTTCCCTGTGAGGTAGCAGAGCTGGAGACACAGTGGTGGACTTCAGGCCTTCCCTTAGTCACTATGAGCAGAGACCAGCCAAAGGGCAGTGCCTGTCCTTTATAGACACTCCAGTTTGAAAATGTAAGTGGAGAAACACATTTCTGTCTGAAATGCATATGGATTTTCTGCCTGAAGATGTTTACCCAAAACTTTAAGGGAAGTTTAATACTGCAACTAACTTTAGCAAGGTACTGGAGCTGTCTGGGTGCTTGGCTTGGTTTTTTGAATCTTGCCATGAGATAAATTCTCATTTTATGTAATGTTTTTCACCCATGTGTCACACATCCTTTGCAAATGCATAAAAACACTGTACCCCGGTGTCGCAGCCTGGAGACTGAAGCATTGAGGCTTCAGCTTGCTCTGCTTCATGATTGGGTAACCTCCTTGCTCGAGCTCTTTGTCCAGTGTGGTTCCATCTTTTGGCACCAACCCTTTTCTGTGCCATCTTTCTTTGAATCAATATTAGGAGTTCACTTGCCAGTCACATTAACTATATCAAATTGCAGCGTACTCGGCCTGAATGAACTCCAGCTTTTTACGGGTGCTGATAGAGCGCTAGTCCAGAGACAAAGCCTTGGTGAGTTGCTGTTACTTGAATTCTCAGAGCAAGCAAACAGGAATTTCAGAGAAACTCAAAGAATGATCTTTATTGTCTCAGACATCCTCACATTTCAGTAATTTAGTAACTAATTTCAGAATATCTCTGTCAGTTACAATTGATGTCTGCTCTTCTCCCATCAAACAAACAGAATTGTAAGTTTGAGTTTCCTACTGGCTTTTCTTTGTCATTGGTTAAGTCCTATAGAAAGCTAGTGAGAGAAATCTGTGCTCAGATATGCATGTGCAACTCCTGCTGTTTTCTGTGGGAGATGGTGCATAGTTGTTTGATGGTAGATTGTATTAACAAAATCATTTGCAAAGCATCATAGGATGTACAAGTCATTTATGTCTCCGAGTGAAGCTTCCTCTGATGTGACTCCACAGGCTTTGTACAAGTGCAGCAAAAACCTGTTGGAAATTTGTCTCTTGTTGAGGACTCAGTCGTATTGCGATTTCCAGATGCCGAAATGGGATTTCTCACCTTTGGGACTAGTTTCCAGCCTTGTTTTGGAAGAGCAGACTCTTCCACGTGGGAGTTTCTAATGCTTCAAAGCCTTCCTGTGCCCAGCAGGTTCTAGCCTCACATGTTTAACAAACATCCGTGCTTATCCGACTGTCGTGAGCTTGATGGTAGGCATGTTCAAAGCTTGGACATACAATGGTTCTGATGGCAGTCATAAATGCACAAAAAGTTAGCATCCGAATGTCTTTGGAAATTCACATTGCAAAGCCCAGGCCAAGGAGCAGGAATTTTTAGTCTTGTGCTAGCACTCTGTCGTGGCTACAGGTTGCTGGTACTTCTCATCCAGGGCGTGTAGCACAAGCGGGCAAATACCTCTCCACTATCATGTGACTGATAGTACTTTGCAAGCATCGTACATTTCCACTAATTAGATGCTATCACTACCTTATGCGTAGGTCATTGCCCCTAATTAATTAAGGGCCAAGAAGGTACTTAGTACTTTATAAGATACAGATGAAGACAGATGTCTGCTTGGGAAATTAAAATGTTCCAGTTTGAGGGTTTTATATTAAACAAAATCTACTATACAAATCTGATATCTAGACAGATCCTAATAAACCTGATGAAAATTAGAGAAATTAGATCGGCTTAAAGCTAGCTAATAAAATGTGATAGGAATGTTCAAAGTTGTCTGCAAAAATGCTTTCAGGCAGAAGGATTAGCAGGAAGCATATTTTTACAAGGATTAGGGAGAATATTTTACAGAGTAAACTAGCCCATAAAATTGTTCCTTTTTACTTGAGTCCATAGAAGGACTTCTCTCATGAAGTATGCAGCTTGAACAAAAACTCAGAGTCTTCGGTGATTGCAATAATAGTTTGTTTTTTCCTTATGCACCATATATAAAATCAGAAGTTCTCCTGAAACAACAGAGCTATGCATTCTGGTTACCTGGAAATAAGACTATTCAAATAAATGTTTCAGAAATATATATATATTAAACACTGTAATTCTGACTCTCTTTCAGTTGTTTGCAGGGAAATGCAGGTTGTTTTCAATGACGTCATGCTTTGAGGCATATTTCCTATTATCCGTATGCATCAGCACTGTAAACCTTATGTCTTAATGTTCCCCTATAAATTTTCAGCTTATTTGCTTTCAAACAGCTAAAAGTGTTTATGCATGGTGATCGTGTTTGAAGACTTTCCTAGATACATGTTCTCCTATAGAAAATGTGCAGGCTGTATTTGAATTTAGAGTTTATCTACTGTACAAAATTTCTAAATACATTGAGCGGCCACTGTAAATTCAAATTTGAAATGTATACTGAAGTACCCCACGTACAAAGCAAACGTTGTAAAATACACTTGGATTATACCTTTTAACCACATCAATGGGTGCTATAAAAGAAACATTTAGCCTAAGAGCTCAGAAGATGCATGGTGAAAGCTGCCCAATGGAAGTCTTTGGAGGCTGCCTGAATAATTAGGGTTGTGGGATGAAACTGGTCATGCAAGGAGGAGGATTTACATTGCCCTCTATTCGCCTCATATGACGTAGCTGGCCCATATTGGCTCTCCTAACTTATGTGTCCAAATGCACTCACCGGTGAGGAAAAAAAAAAGTTCCCACCAGGTGCCGAGCAGCCTTGCAGTGGCCTCTCCATCCTACTACAAACACACAGAAGAAACTCGTCTTGTTACAACCATAATTCAGCCATGCTTTGCAGCAGCGGAGGCTGTAACACTGGGGAGCAGGTGACCTCAGTCCTGTCACTGCGACCATACCTGGCATTTTATATCAGGTCTGTGGGAAGCCAGTAATTTTGGTGAGGACCTCTTTTCCATTTGTTAGCATTGGCTGTTTCAGAGGGCATACTTCTGCGTTTATTCAAACATCAGAACGAAACAGGGTCAAGGAATGGGGTCTCCATAGGCAGGCGTGTGCGTGAGGCAAATGCTGTGCCCAGCTTGTCCTGCGGCTCCTCTGGTAAGAAAGTAGTAAGAGTTTGCATAGCTTTGCTCATGGGTTTATGTCTTTTGTCATGTGGTTTTTCATAGGGATGCCTTGGCAGCACTTACTTAAGCCATAAGTTAAAGGCGCGCTCTGCCACCAGAAGCGTGAAAAGTGCCGCTCCTTTATTTGTGCGTGGTTAGCCCAGCTCATCAATCAAGGACAGAGAGGGTTTAGAGTTACCAACTCTTAGGAAGAGTCAACTCTGAGTATTAGGAAACCGAAACCAGATGCTCGTATTTACAGTGCAAACAGTACTTCCCTCCCCCCGGCCCCTTTTTTTTTTCTTTAAAGAGACATTTCTGAGTCTTGCAGTTGTTTTAGGTTAAAATACTATTTGAGAATGGTTTGATTTCAAAATCAGAAGGCAGATAAATAAATCTCCCAAACCATGGGTTGTTATTGGTAGGAGTGGAAGGGTTGGTCTGCTTGTCTGTCGCTGTTTACTTCTGTGCATCTCAAATTGCATCCTCTGATCTTTAGGAGCATGGCTTGTGGTTCTTGAAAGCCTTTCAGGAGACAGGAGAAAATTGTAAATCTGGGACCAGTAATTATAGGGACAAATTCTGGGACTTAGGCCTGTGGCTTTTTCAGGGCAGAGAGGAAAAGACCATACACTTATGTGCACTTACTGGACAGCAGCATTTCCAAGTAAAAATTGCACCCTGCATGGGAAGGCCCTATGCCCCCTACTTAAAGGGGGCTTATAAGAAAGATGGAGAGATACTTTTTACCAGCGCCTGTAGGGACAGGACAAGGGGCGATGGCTTTAAACTGGAAGAGGAAAGATTTAGGTTAGATATCAGGAATAAATTCTTCACCAGGAGGGTGGTGAGGCAGTGGAAGAGGTTGCCCAGAGAAGCTGTGGCTGCCCCATCCCTGGCAGTGTTCAAGGCCAGGTTGGATGGGGCTTTGAGCAACCTGGTCTGGTGGAAGGTGTCCCTGCCCATGGCAGGGGTGTTGGAACTGGATGGGCTTTAAGGTCCCTTCCAACCCAAACCATTCTGATTCTCTGCAAGTTTATACATCACCTAAATCCTGTTAGAGCCCTCAATGAAGGCCGTAAACCGTTCCCGACCTGGCTGGCAGTTCAGCTGGAGTGGGTCCGGAGCCCACCTATGCAAATTGGCCGGTTTTATTGACGTCTGTCCTGCACGTGTTGGAGCCGCTCTGTGGAGATGGTAGCGTTGTGTTCAGTGTAGCTGAGAACTTGTAATTTTAAAGGAAGGACCTCTGTTTTGGAGGGATTAGGCAGGGACTGCTGTGAAATGGCTGGTAGTATATTTTCATCACGCATTGTATCATGCTCCTTTTTTGAAATAAAGTGCTTCTGGAGATTAAATCGTGTTGGACAGTTCTGAAGCTAGGAAAACACATTTTATGACTGTGTTATGCATCCATAAAGAGGGGATTTTATAATGCTTTTGCTGACAGGCCCTTAAATAGACAGGCACAGGTAGATGCTGCTGTCAGGTCCGTGCAAATTATTGGTTAACTGGCTATATAAATTTGGAGTGAAATACAATGAATAGAAACATGGAAGAAGTGCATGCAGTCTCTGTCTGGGCAGATTGGATCAGCGCAAGCCAGCACTGCTCTGTTAGAGCCAGGGACACTCCATTCATTTAGATGAGCCTCATGTGTTTATTAAAAAAAAAAAAAACACACAGAAAAAAAATGAAAAGGTAAATACAAGTCAAAATACTGCAATTCTATTTTGTCTTTTCTCGCCTGCAGCAGCCGAAAGCCATGGTGGATAAATGAATAAGTGCAATCAAATGCGACTTCGTAACACACAGCCTGTTCTATATTTGTTTGCATCTCTGGTGCTTAACCCTTTACACTGTATATGTTCAATTTCCTGCAAGCCCTCTTTCTTGTGGATTCTATTTCACTCATCTCCCTGCTGCCTTAAAAGCCTCTCCAAATATTTACCACATGCCCTTTCTTGCTGCGCTTCTCTTCTGCTTCTCCAAGCTCTTTCTGCCCTGTTGTCATGTGTCTCCCCATCTTCTCCCAGCTCCCTTCTCAGCTGCGGGAGTTATCTGTCTATGAGCAGAATCAGCCCCCCCAGTTTGTTGTTTCTACTGTGCTGCTTCACCTGCACCACATACCACTTCTTGGCTCCCTGCGGCAGGATGACAGTTCACCCAGCACCGTCTCTTCTGTACATACATTTTCTCTTCATCCCCAAGATGAGGTGAACATTAAGGATGTAAAATCAGTAGGTGCTATGAAGTTAAGTATGTCTCGCTGTATTTTTATTTTCTGTGAAAAAAAATGGAGGAAACAAAAGAGGAGGAAAACACAGTCAAGAGACAAAAGAGATGTTTCCAGATAAGTTTTGAAAAGAGGTAGGAAGTCAATGAGGTAGTGAGTACGTCTGAGCTCCCCATTGAGGTCTGAAAATCCCCTGAGGTTCTTGTTCTTTACCTCCCCTCCTCTTTTTTTTTCTTCTACCTCCTGCTTTTTCATCAGAGACTTTCCACAAGAGTACTCAAGCTGTAGTAGCAGCAGCCATAGGAGAACAAAACTTGGAGGCTGTGCCTGAGAAGAAAAGAAGGTGGGGGGAGGAGGAACTGTAAGAAGATGTGAAAAGATGTGTAAGGCAGGAAAAATAAAAGGGCTTTTTAAAAACTGTCATGAACATTAATTTGAAGGGCAGAGAGAAAAGTAAAAAGAAAAACCACACTTCAGTCTCAGAGCAATCAAAATGAACACCACCACCATGGACGTACAAATGGTCCAAATGAAAGTTTAAAGAATTTCAAGAAAGGTGAACCAGACAAACCCCTGCAATTTATCTACAGCAGCAGAAGCCAGGAAAATTCTCCATTCCTCAGCTATGTGTTTCTTGGCTGCCAACATTCAATAAACTTTCCGTTTCAAGAATTTTCCCCATCCTCCTCTGCTTCTCTCCCTTTGTGGCCTGCATTATCATCTGCCTAAGTACAATATGTATCGTAGTACTCCGTTTAGGGCACTTGACAGCTTCCCGTTTTCATAGAGCTTCTATCCCACCTCTCAGAAGTTCTGGATAAGTCTCTGGCACAGCCAGATAACTACATTAAAATGAAGAACACAGGAATCTGTTAAACCCAAGTGGGAAAACAAAATCAGGAGAAACAGAAGACGACAGTCTGATGATGAGACAGGGAATCACACAGCAAACACCACCAAGTGAGAGGCAGAATTAGAGGGAAAGGATTCTGTTGCATGAGGCTTTATGATTTACTTGCCATATTTGCGTTTCATTGATTTATGGGTTAAAATTTATTTATCCCACTGATTTATGGGATAAATTTCATACAGCCCTATCATTGTAACTTATATGTGATTCTTCTGTTAAGTCCTATAGCATTATAACAGGAAGAAAAAATAGGGCTCTGCCTTGTGCCGAAATGCTGCTTAGCTTTGAAAGTCTGTGTGCTGTCGTGTACAACTGTATCACAGCAAGGCAATCGCTGGCTGTTTCCAGCTCTCCTCTCATTGCGCTCAAGTCAGCAGGGGGTACATGCAGGTTTGAGCTGCCGTCGAAGCTGGCTGGTGCTGCCGCAAAAGGCTACGGTTGCGTTGGACATCCAGGATTTGGTTTGGTGCTTCTGTTTTTAGGAGGAGGGCAAGATGGATTGCCTGCTTATGACCTCTTGAGTCCCGTTTGTGCAATTTGTAAGGAAAGGAAAGCTTCACACATGCTGGAAATGTCCTTTTGATTTGATTAGGTTTTGTGTGTGTGATTAATGGTTAATTACGAGGGAGAACTGGTTCTGGCAAGGAAGGAGCTGGAATAGTTTGTGTTTGTTTCCACATGGTCATGCTCAGATTTCCCCACACTGGAAAAAAATCCGCCTCCTTTCTTGTTTCTTCCAGGGGAAGTCCGAAACCAGTCCTTGAAGATGACCTTAGCACTGAAAACAAGCAATTCGTTGTTGTAGTGTGGAGCTGGTGACACAGAGTCCTTTTACTATCAGCATAAATGCATTTTTTTCCTTGTGCCATAGTACCCTTATTAGTGCAGGGAAAGCCAGCGAATTAAAGCTATTCTAACTCTCTGGGTTTTCCTTCCCATGCTCTAGGCTCTCTCTCATTTTCTGCTGGTGCTCTGGCTAAAAGAAAACAAAAAAGTTTTCCTGAGTTGCAGAAGGGGTAAAATAACCCAAGGCTTGCGTGGAGCTGGTGAGCGTGCATGGGGCGTCCCCGCTTTCTGCCAGGCTTCTGTGGCTGCCTTGCACAGCAGTTGCTGCAGGGAGCCGTCCCCTGTTGAAGCTTGGGCAGCTCAGACACTACAGTGAGTGTTTACACTTGGGAACAAATTGGATTTGACCATTTTCAGGATCAAGTAGCGTAAAAGTGTCTGTAAGTGACTTTGGGATTGTCTGGAGGGGCCTGTGGTCCCGTGCAGACTGCAGACTGATGCAGCTGGATGTTGGCCCATAGAGCATCACTGGGCTTAATGCTCAATGAGGTTAGAAAAAAAAAAAAAAACAACACCTAAATTTTTTTAGTTGGGAGCCCTCATGGTTTTAACAAAACCACAAAGCTGGTCAAAGAGGGGATTCTGTGGGTTCAGATTCCTAAAAAAAGCTTGCTATTAAACACGTCACTCGGCTGCTTTTCTTGCAGATCAACTACATCTTTGTAACACTGAGAAAACGAGGCCTCAGTAAAATGGGCACTTCATTCTACTGAGAGAATGCAAAAAAAGTTGGAGGGATGAAACTAGAAGCCCAAACTGAAAGGGAGGTGTGGTCCAGGAATGCAGGTCTGCAGGTCTGCTTCTGCAGTATTTCTCTTCCCAGTGTGTGCTCCTGCCTGCATCAGCGGGGCTGGATTGTGTATAGGCAGCCTTCTTCTTTGAGATGATAATATGAACTCTTGTCTTCATATTAAAATTACAATAATAAAAATTAGAATTTGAAGCGACCTTTCTGGCATAAGCTACCTGTGTCTCGGGATGGTTTATACTCTGTAATTGTTGGTAGCTAATGCTGTGGAATGAGGTCTTTCCACAGCAGCGATTTTTATTTATTTTTTTTTAAAGCTATTGGCACTATGAACTTGAAGATACTTTCACTTAAGAGAATTTTTGTTTTGATTCCTAAAAGCAGCAAAAAAACCACCCTTGGACTATGGCAGGATCCATGGTATAAAAGATTTTCAAAATCAAAACGCTGCCAGATCTGGCTGTAATAAACCAGGGTATTCATTAGAGTTCAGCTTTGTGTAGCATGGCTCTGCTTCTAAGAGTGCATATAAATCTGCAAAGCGCTACTCTTCTTTTTTGTTTACCTGCTGATGTTGCAGAGACAGCACATTATTGCAAATTCTTGAGCGCGATCACAAAATACGTAAGTATGCATTTTCTGAGTCTCATTGCCTGTTGTTAATGCTCTTTTGAGTGACTCCCAGTTGAAAAATTAAGACTCACGTTGCTCCCTCTTGCTCTGAATTTGGATCTGGATCAGAATATTAACCTGAACTTTGGAGTTCAGGTGTGCATGGCTGAAAGGTTTTGATTCAGACTACTAATAGTGTTGTTAATTTAGCTGGAAGCTAACGACATAATTATTAACATGAAGTCTGAATTTGCTAGCTGTTTGCCTCGCTTAAACTTTTGACTCAACCCTGCTGATTTTGCACCAAGTTCATGAGAGTCCTTGATATGGAGATCATAGAACCATAGAATGTTTTGGTTGGAAGGGACCTTAAAGATCATCCACCTACTACATTCTAGATCATCCATTCTACTACACCGGATTGCTCAAAGCCCCATCCAACCTGGCCTTGAACACTTCCAGGGATGGGGCATCCACAACTTCTCTGGGCAACCTGTTCCAGTGCCTCACCACCCTCACAGGGATAATTTCTTCCCAATATCTAATCTAAATCTGCCCTCTTCCAGTTTAAAGCCATTGTCCCTTGTCCTATCACTCCATGCCCTTGTAAAAAGTCCCTCCTGAGCTTTCTTGTAGGCCCCCACCTTTTAGGTACTGGAAGGCTCCTCCAAGGTCTCCCCAAAGCCTTCTCTTCCCCAGGCTGAACAACCCCAACTCTCTCAGCCTGTCTTCATAGGAGAGGTTCTCCAGCTCTCTGATCATCTTTGTGGCCTCCTCTGGACTGGCTCCAACAGGTCCACGTCCTTCTTGTGTTAGGAGTCCTAGGGCTGAATGCAGTACTCCAGGTGGGGTCTCACGAGAGCGGAGTAGAGGGGGACAATCACCTCCCTCAACCTGCTGGTCATGCTTCTTTTGATGCAGCCCAGGATACAGTTGGCTTTCTGGGCTGCAAGTGCACACTGCTGGCTCCTGTTGAGCTTCTCATCCACCAGCATCCCCAAGTCCTTCTCAGGGCTGCTCTCAATCCCTTCTCCATGCTGGGATGCTGGTGGATACAGGACCTACTGTGAAAAGCAGTTGTGCTCCTCAGCTGTTAATTCAATTGCAATTTGATGTTGGGATGGGAAAACATTTCTGTTTGGATTGCTGGCCCATTTATATGTGGCAATACTGTTTAACTGTAGTTGCCAGAGATATTAGAACTAGATGACATCCCCTGTTTCATCTCCTCCCTACCCTCTTTGAGATTGTGAGACACGAGGAAGGTTTCATGATCTTTGACTGGTGGTATGGATTCTCAAAACTTATCTTCTGCCTTTATGGGAAGCTTGATGAGAATGACCTTCTAAGTAAAGGTCAAGAAAAGTCCTTAAAATTTTTTTTGGGTGGCCTTGCTGATGCAGCACTGCTTCATCCTTTCAAATGCATCTGTTTGCCCTTCAGCTCCTAGCTAGCCAGGCTGTGGGATGCTGAAGTGTCCACTCAGGATAATGGGCTCTCAGGGAGTGAGTTATGTGAGCTGTTTTTGCTGCTGCTACCTCAGATCCTCTGAAAGCTGAGAGTCTCCAGAGTGATGTGAGGGTCTTCTCGCCCGTGCCCCTTTCCCAGGGAAACTGTCCAGTGCGTGCTGTCATCTCCCAGCCATCGCTGGCCTCTGCTGATGCTGCAGGTGTGAGAGATAGGTTTGCTTCTCTTTGGGCCCTGGACTACAGCTCATTCTTGCCAGATGAAACCATGGTATAGGTGTATTGGGTTTGCGTGGCAAAGTTTTGG
>NW_009600821.1:0-478 GCF_000690535.1 Cariama cristata
GTTCTTTCCTTACCAAATGCCATATTAGGCAGAAGTGAATGATTAGTTTTCCCTGTGGGGTTTGAGCCCACCCTTCTTTGTTATATGACCCTTCTAAACCTGTGATAAGCTTCTGATCTTCCTTGGTATATTCTGGCTTACCTTCTAGGGAGATTCGTCCGTCAGGGACCAAAGCCCCTTCTGTTTTTACCTCTGTTTTGGCTACTTGTTTTGCCTCTCTGTCCGCCAGCTCGTTTCCTTTTTCCAATTCTGAGCTCACTTTCTGGTGTGCCTTAAGGTGCATGATCGCCACTTTCTCAGGGAGTTGAACTGCCTCCAGCAGTTTCAAGATTTCTTCGGCATGAATCCTCTTTCTTTCCAGATTGCTCCATGTGCGTGCACAACTCTGAAGGCATATTTCTAGTCACTTAGGACATAGCTGCTTCCATCTGTGAACCAATTTCCTCCATTTTCCATAGGGCTGTCTTTCAGGTCTGGA
>NW_009600821.1:700-2744 GCF_000690535.1 Cariama cristata
AGACAGTCATTTTCTGGCCCAGGCTAAATTTTCGGGCTTCTTGTATGTTCAATATTACAGCTGCAACCACTCACAAGCATCCAGGCCAACCCTTTGCAGTTGCGTCCAACTGTTTGGAGAAGTAGGCAACTGCTCGTTGATATGGACCCAGGCCTTGTGCTAATTAACAAGCAGTCCATAATTATAGATTCACAGTCAGCACCACGTGGTCATTCCCAGAAAAGTCCATAACTGTTTCACTGTCTAAGGTCTCCGAGTTTGGCATATTGTCTCTTTGCGGGCCTGCCACAGAGTTCTTTGTCCAGCACTAATTTCATAGCCCAAATAAATCACCTTGTGCTGCATTATTTGGGCATTCTTAGATACTTCGTACCCTTGGAGCCCTAAGAAATTGAGTAGGCTTACCGTGTAGGTTATACAATCGTCCTCTGTTTTGGTGGCCAAGTCTTTTGTGAGCTGATTGCCAAAGATGGTAGGACTGTTCTTAAATCCTTGTGGCAACACCGTCCAAGTGAGCTGAGTCTTGCGAGCACTTTTGGGGTTCTCCCATTCGAATGCAAATAATTTGTGGCTGGCTTCATGGAGAGGGAGGCAAAAGAAGGCATCCTTCAGGTCTAAAACAGTAAACCAGGTTAGTTCAGGAGTCAATACAGTCAAAGGTCCTGGACCACCTGGTACGACTCGTCAGGTTTACGAACAGGTTGTATAGGGGTATTAAAGTCTGACTCACACTCTTTGAATAATCCCAATTGTAAAAATTTTTAATCACTGGCCGGATTTCTTCCCTATCTTCTTTCTTTAGGGGATATTGCTTAACTCTTCCCGGTTGTCGACCCTCTTTGAGTCTAATTTCAACAGGTGGAGCATTCTTCGTTCTTCCAGGTACATCGGTGGCCCATACCCCAGGATATACCTGGTTTAAGATCTCCTCACTAATTTTTCCTTCTGCGGGGAGACTGGTTAAGAATAGACTCAGTATCTGGATATATTGTTGATCTTTTACCTCCAGAGTAATTTCTTCTTTCTCAAATGTAATTTTTGCACCCAATTGTTCCAACAAATCCCTTCCCAAAAGTGCCTTTGGGGAGTTGGGCATATACAGGAATTTGTGGATGCCCCATTGCTTTCCTAATTTATATTTCAGAGGCTTACAAAAATATGCCTTTTCACTTTGGCCAGTTGCCCCTTTTACCATGATGTAGTCATTCCCCAGGGGCATCAAGGCTTGATTTAATACTTAAAAACCGAGTATGTTGCCCCTATGTCAACCAAAAATTCTACCTCTTGTTTCTTTCTTCCCTAGCCTCATTATAACCAGTGGATCCGCTAGGGTAGATTCCCCAGGTCCCCGTCAGTTTTCCTTCACATGAGCTACTATTCTTCCTGTCTGATGGTTTCGTCCCTTTTCCTTGTTTCTTGGACATTCCTTTTTCCAATGACCAAATCTTTTACACAGTGCACATTGATCTTTGCCTAATCGGGACGATTCTCGTCTAAGCTTCCTTTTCTCCTCTTCTCTGACAACCACCACCATTCTCCTTTGCCCTTGTCTGTATCTTTCCTCTCTATTACTAAATACTCTCCATGCTTCATCCAGCAATACTTCCAAATTTCTACCTTCTGTAGGGCGCAACTTCTGGAGTTTGCGCCTAATGTCCCCTGTAGATTGCCTCAAGAACAGGCAGACTAGTTGTTGTATTCCTACCTCTGACCCAGGATCCAACGGTGTGCCATGGCGCATTACATCCCTCAGTCGATCCAGGAATTCGGATGGGGACTCAGAAGGACCTTGTTTAACTGCATATAAGGCTGACCAATTTATGGTTTTGGGGATAGCCCTCTCCATTCCTTTTGAAATCCATTCCTGATACCCCTGCAACTTTTCCATATGTGCAGATCTATTACCATCCCACTTCGGATCTTGGAGAGGGAAATATTGCTTTACGTCCCCTCCTATAGTCCTATAATGATCTTCAGCCAAATTTCCTGCTGTTTTTTAAAATCAATTGTTTCTCTGTTTCAGTCATATATTCCAATAATAACT
>NW_009600821.1:3119-3332 GCF_000690535.1 Cariama cristata
CTTTGTCCACCTCAGTTTACCTTTAAGTTCTTTATTATTTTCTCGCTCAAGTGCGAGTACCATGGGGTCCTGTGGTGGTACCATCCCACAGTCCCTTTGCCACTCCGGATGATTTCGGAGGGTGAAAAACATGTCTGCATATGAGACTTCATCCCACTTTCCTTCTCTCCTCAAAAACAACATTAATTGTAAGAGAGTATTATATTCTATTGA
>NW_009600822.1:0-20366 GCF_000690535.1 Cariama cristata
CGGCCTGGGCCTGGGGGGAGAAGCGGTGCCGCCAGGGCCCAGCCCGCCGCCGGGGCCAGGAGCTCTCTCCACGGCCTCAGGCCGAGTTGCCCCGCTAAGGGAGCGTCATGGTGGGCTTCCTCGGGTGGGCGAAGCTTCTCTGGGAAGCTACTGAGGCTCAAGCAGGTCGAGGCTGGGGCTTCCGCAGCTGCAGGGAGTCCCTGAAAACTCCCTGTAGTTCTGCTCTCTTGGGCTGACTTGCGTAACCGCTTCGGTCACACGAGGCCCTAGCAAAAAGGCAGTGGGTGGCTTGCCTGGGCAATGCCTTAAAAACTGTGGTGGTGGGCCCTCTTTCAGGTAGTCGTCTGACTGCTTCAACTCCCCTACTTTACCTAGCATCCTTCTTATTTTAGTTGTTTTCCTTTTGGTACCTTTCTTCCAGACCCCCCTAAAGAAGACTAATGCTCTCATTGCGCAGATGGGAATAACCTTTCTAAATGCGGTAAGTGTTTACATTAACTCCTTGAACTTCTAAGGTGTGTGCGTTTATGTAGTTTGTACCTTAGGTCATCTAAGGTCTCAAAACTGGTAAATAGTTTTATGAAGTCTGTACGTGTCGGAGGGGTTAAAATTCGATCTCTTAACTACTTGTAGGTCTCAGAATGAATATAGCTCAAGGTCACGCTCAGAGTCTGAGAGACAAAGTTTCACTTCCTAAAAGTACTTGTGCTAACTTCCTTAAGCTGTAAAGTAAAACTGAGTAATCTGATTTTTTTTTTTAATTACAAACTGAGAGGCATTAGAAGAAGCTACTTAAAACTTTCAACTTCATGCATGCTGAAAATCCACTTTGCTCTTTTCATATTCTAATGTATTGCCATGGCTAAAACAATGGAGTGAATCAACTGGCAAACAGTGTTTTAGTGGATACTTGCTACTGCATAGGAACCACATCTAATCTGGGGCAGGGTTGAAGGCCATATGCTGCAGAAACCTAAAACCAGTTTCATGTGCAGCTTTTCCCTAATGAAAATACTTGGAATGTAATTCTGTGTGTCCAGAAAGAGGTATGTGTTAATGTTGGTGAACATTTTAATCAACCTATTAGCTGATATTTCAAAACTATAAATTTGATGTAATTCTGTGCGTCCAGAAAGAAGTATGTGTTAATGTTGGTGAACATCTTAATCAACCTATTTATTAGCTGATATTTCAAAACTATAAATTTTGAGGAAAAATTGTTTTACAATGTCAATCTTGTATCTCTTCATCCTGTCCTTCCAGTACGTTCCCAGTGCACTTTGCTGTCCCAGTCGAGCTAGCATTTTAACAGGAAAATATCCACATAATCATCATGTTGTCAATAACACCCTGGAAGGAAACTGTAGCAGCAAGTTATGGCAGAAGATTCAAGAACCATACACCTTCCCAGCGCTGCTCAAAACTATGTGTGGTTATCAAACGTTCTTTGCTGGAAAGTATTTGAATGAGGTATTTTGTGCTCTTTTTTTTTTTACTGTGATGCAGTTCATTTGCAATTTGCATTTGTCCACCTTCTAAACCACTCACTAACTTAACTTGGTTAAAGTAAGGTTCTGTAGGTGCCTGAACCTTAATTTTTGTCCACCTTTCTAAACCACTCAATGATTTTTTATTTGTAGCTGATGGTAGGTCTCCAAAATGTTTAAAATGGTGTTACTTGGATGAACAGTTCCCTTTGCTGAGATGGGATAAATATAATGCAAAACTCAAATCTTTAACTTAACTTGGTTAAAATAAGGTTCTGTAGGTGCCTGAACCTTAATTTTGAAAGGATGATGGAATCCAAAGGCTTTCTTAGTATGTTCAGATGTGTTAATTTTTAGAGATGATGATTTCAATGACTGGGGGAAATGGATAGATGATTGGCACATGGTATTGAAGAACACCATCAAGCCAGTGCCAGACCAGACATGATGTAAGAATAACATTAAAGAAAAAAAATTGGTTTATCTCAATATTCCTGACAAGGATATATCCCCTTGAATCAGAGGACTATTTTCTTTTTAGTTACTACATTATTTTAAATATTAAATGTCCACTGAGGCAAATTCACTGGAAGAACAGATATTACCGGAGCTCTTTACAGAGGTTACCTACTTGTATGTTTGTGCTTTTGCTTATTTCTGGTTTTAACTAACCTGTAGTGTGTAGTAGTTTATGGTAAGACGTAAAATTCAGCGCTGAAAGGTCTAAGATCAGGTGTTCCTTTCCGTGATGGAATTGTATTTGGAGCTAGAGGAGTTACAGGGTTCTTAACAGCATTATTTTCCTTGCATCTCTTGGTGGAAAATGTTTGTGGTATAACGGAATAATGGAACGTGGATTTTCATAGGCATAAATTTGTTTCTGCTGATGTTACTGAGGCAGCTCGGAGAGGGGAAACTTATCTGGCTTCCTCTGAGCATCCCTTGACTCAGCAGAGTCTCCTGTCCCTGCAGTTAGGCGAGCTGTGTAGATGGGAGAGGGCAGCCCTGAGAAAACCCGTTGTGTTGCTCTGAGGCACCCTCTGTTTTGCGTTTGGCACTGATTCAGTAGCTATTTTCCTTTTTTCGACAGTTTAAAGGCTAGTTGTTGTAGATTATTTGGCACTGAGGTGACAAGAGGCTAACACTGCTTAAAGTTTGTTCCCCCTTTTGGGGGAGGATGATGGAAGCTGTTGGTCTATGCAAAATTTTCTTTAGTATCTTGTGAACTGTTACCACAAAGCCAAAGAGTCTCTTGCCGCGTGCGTGTTTTGATCACCTCTCGTTACCTGATGATGTATGTACCGTATGTTCAGGTTCTCTGTGTATTTTTATGTGCAGAGTAGAACAGGGAATAAAACTTACATTTTATTGGGGAATGCAAAGCTTTCAGTTACTGTTTTTCTAGTTATCTGGTTTCTTCAACAGGCTATACATGTGTTTTTATATGCATATATATTTGTTTTTTTCCATCCTGAAATTGAATTTGCCTTAATGTGGTTTCTGACTAGTGTTGAATAAAGCACATGAATATGAAACATAATTTCTAGCTTTTATTCATCATAATTGAAACTGTGAGTCATGGTCTGTCTTTTTTCAGTATGGAGCAGAGGATGCAGGGGGAGTAGGTCATGTCCCTCCTGGATGGAGTTTTTGGTATGCCTTGGTATGTGACCATTATTCTTTTAAAATACTTAATTTTGGTTGCTTTATTATCTAACTCGTGTTCTAACTTTCCTGGTGATGAAAGAGTAGGCAAAGAGCATCTAACAACTTAATGCAAATTTTCTTCCCTTTTTTCTTCTATTGCATATCAGATCCTTGGCTTTCACAAAGGCTACTCCTCCTAAGGTGCCTGGGGAAAAACCCCGACTTGTGAAGCCAAAGCAGTGTGAGATAGCCCTAAAATAAGCTTTGTTGTTGGAGACCAGTTCTGAGAATTCTTGCAGTGTCCTTGTGATAGATCTTTATTGACAAATGCTTGTTGGCAGCTCACTTTGATTATTTCAAGTAATCAGTGTACGTGTCACTGTATAAATATGCATGTGACTTTTCTTTTTCACAGGAGAAAAATTCAAAGTACTACAACTATACTCTTTCAGTAAATGGCAAAGCACGAAGGCATGGTGAGAACTACAGCGTAGATTATCTGACAGATGTACTGGTAAGAAATTTTGCAACACCTGAGTTACAGAAGCTACTTATGACCAGATAATGCCTCATGCTGGGGGCTTAGGGAAGGGTGGAGATGATAATTTGTTAGGCTGTATTAGTTCCTAAATACATGATTGCACTATCATGGTGGGGGGTGGGCATTAATCAGCAGAGCAAGATTCTGCGTGTATTTAGAAATGACAAGTTTGTGTGTACGAGCTGTGGAGAGGAGAGGGATTCTAACTGCCCATTTGCTAGCCAGTAGCCTCACTGAGAGGTTAATACTGACTGCTACGGTGCACGAGGAATGTAGGCAATGATGTAAATTACTTCATAGAAGGACGTGTTTTGTTATGATATGCAACTTCTGTAACAGATTAGCTGGGCCAAGATTTCAGTAGGAAGTTAAGTGTTTAAAAATAACTTTACATCATGTTCTGTTTGTTGGATATTATGATGTGTTAATAATGCTGTAATCTCTAACTACATCAAACTGATAACTTGGAAATATCAAAGGCTAATCAGTCCTCTGTAGTGTGAAAGGGCAGTATATGGACTGTGCAAAATGTGTAACTGACCAGGGGAGTTTTTAGCCTCTTTACCTTCTTAAGGTAAAGAGAGGTAACAAAGATACCAAATGCTTAAAGGCAAGTTGGAAGAGTTACTTTAGCTCTCTTGAGGCCCTGTTTAGCATAGCTTGGAGGTGCGGGGGGAAGTGTTTCCTGGAGTTAAACTGGAGCCTTAATGTGACCTGCTGTTACGGTGTATGAGCTGGTAGTGCTCGAAGCTCACACGCAGCACTCGGGGAAGATTCTTCTCTGAGAAGCCTTCTCATGCAGTTGATTTGTAGTCTTCCATTGAGACCCTAATGAGTTTCATTCCAGTGGGTTCTTGAACATAGACAGCTGCTTACTGAGAAGAGAACTGATTGATGTTTCTTAGGGTACTGAACAGCTGTCTGGTTAAATTTAGATACACTGTCTAAAGCTAAGTTGGAATTGATAAGCCAGAAGTGAGACTATCCTGTTACTGGCATTGTACTGGTCGTTTTTGATCCTTCAGCAGCTCGTAAGCATTTTGACCAACAGATCTTTGCTGCATAAACCTGTTATTTGTGGTGTGTTACCTATTGATACAGCAATGTATTATGATTTTCAGTGTGTTGCATTCTGCCTTCTACCTGTGTTTGGTTTAATTCCCTCAATGGGCAGTGCACAGGAGTAAATTGCTTATGCAAAGTTCCTGTGTTGCTGTGATGCGCAAGCTTTCTTGTCCTGACTAAGGACATCTGGGTACTTAAGTCTGGTATTAAGAATCTGAACACCTGGATCTGCCTGCTGCAGTCCCGACATGTTGCAGTTTAAGCTCCCAGCAAAATCTAAGTTGACTACCTCTGCGAGTTTACCTGCATCATACTGGTTTCTGAACTAGGTTTTCGAGCTTCAAACAGTTCCTATCTTAACTCTGTTGTCATATAACTGAAGTCCAGCCCTACTTGCTTAGGTGTACAAGTTAGGAGGAAGGAAGAGGAGGGAATTTCTAGTCTCTAGTTTCTTTTAGAGAGAGAAGAGGTTATCCAGAATGGGGTATACTAATCAGGAAAGGAAAACATTGCAAGATTTCAATAGTGAAGAACTGAGCTGCAAGTAATACCTTTAAAGCTTTGATTTCAAAAGCTGACCAAGGGAAGGCCAAAATGAAACTCACCATCTCTTCTAACTTGCTACTTGAAATTGTGTGTAGGCTGAAACGAGAGTGAAAGTGCGGTGAAGTGGCATGAGCGAGTGGAGTTTGGCACTGTCCCTCACTGGAGCTTCTGGCTTCACCAGCAGAAATGTGGCACCCCTTATAAACTAGGAGCTTGCTACAGAATGAGCATGTGCTATAAACAGTGGGGCTGAAAAACTTTTTCAGAACTATTGCTGTTTCTGAAGGCAATTGGAACTCCTAAACTGGGTTCTGTCAGGCAGGACATGGCATTTGAGAGCCTCAGGAAGACTCAGACTGCGTTAAAGAAAGCTCCAGTTTTACCTGATGAAAACTGAGTTCAGGTGGATTTTGTTGATACTTGGAATAGGCACAAACTTTCGCTGAGCTTTCCAGGTCTAAATAACGCAAAGATCCGAAGTAGAAAGCTATTCAGAGATGTGGGACAAATGATTTGTTTAACTTGAACACTTGGGATTTTTTTTATCACGAGCTGCTGTTCAGGACATTTTTAGATGAGCAAGCAATAAGTTTCTGAAATAGTTTAAATATTTCCAGTACTACTGAGCTCTAAGTAAGTTATGAATGTCTAGTTTGGATGTTTCAAATACTTACTGTTTTCCTTTGGAGGTATGACTTTTCTTCTCCAACAAAACCGTTCACAGGCCAACATGTCATTGGACTTCTTGGAGTATAAATCTAATTTCGAACCTTTCTTTATGATGATCTCAACCCCAGCACCGCACTCCCCTTGGACAGCTGCTCCACAGTATATGAAGAGCTTTCAGAATGTCAGCGCACCAAGAAACAGCAATTTTAACATTCATGGAAAGGTAAGCTAGCCAGCGAGACTCAGCATAGATTATTCTACTAGTTAGTGAGAGCAGTAGGCAATCACTGACTTGCATGTTAAGTTCAATCAGTGAGAAGAATAGGCTAATACCATGAGTACTGCTTGTTTAGTTATGTTAATCAGCCTGTCAGGGTAAGAGATGTTTGTTGTGACTTTGAGATATTTGCATACCAGTATCTTCTAAATAAAAAAAAAAAATGCAGTGGCAAAAATGATAAGGCAGTACAATGGAGTTATGATCGATAAATGGAAAAAAGTTAATTCCTTGTCCAGTTTCCAGACTCTTCTGAATCTCTTAAAATGTTCTTCTGTAGCTCTTGGTATGTTCAGGAGAACACATAGGCAGTGTGCTATGCGAAGGCTCAGGTGCAGAATGGCAAGAGCGCCGTCTTCCTGCGCACGTCTGCTCGTGTGGATGCGTGCCCCATTACTTGAGCTCACAGCAAAGCTGCCCCTAGGCGACAAGCCTGTCAGACTAACCGGAGGGCTTTGTGAAATCACGAGCCACGGGGCCAAGGGTCATGAAGGACTCTGAGAACTTGCCTTGCCTTTGTTGAAATAACCTGTAACCAGAATTGCTGAGCTTCAGGTTACAAACCCACAGACATCCTTGTGACGGGGCAGTACCTTCCACTGCCAGTAAACTTGGCCAAATATGGTCTAGCTCAGGCTAATCTGCTGCGGCTTACTCTGCCAATAAGTGAAAGTGAAAGTCACAGACAGTTAATCTGGTGGGATATTTAACTTACAGAAGTTTTATCTTTTTCGATTTAATTAGTTTAAAATATGGAACTCACTACTGTTCAGTGTTCAACTGATTCACTTCAAGATTTGCTCCTCATCTTCAGACTAAGAGATAACATTGCCTAAATGCCTATCTGGAGCCCAGTGATACCTCTCCTAAGGTCACTGTGACTCATGTAGTACAGGGTGAAACTTGTTTTTAGCTGAGGATTGTAGCTTGCAAAATGACCATGTGCTTATCAGCGTGATACAAAAACATGAGTGAAAGGGGGAAAAGGGCTGCAGGCAACAACAAATACTTTAGCCCAACCTGTTAAGTTTCAAACTAGGGAGTGGGAATCAGACTGGGTTTTTTCTGCATAAAAGGATCCCTAACTTTGCCTGTGACTCCATTACTGTAATAACGGAATGCTTTTAACATAGTGACCCAGAAATAACTTGACCAGCCAAGTCAGCAGTTAGCCAAAAAATACAGTGTGGGAGTTCCCTTATGCAGAGCAAAAGCTCTGTCTATGCCTATACAACACAAAGCAAAATGACAGACTTACTTAATGTTTGGTAGTTAATATCTGTGGATACAGCAGTTTTCCTCCATTTCACAATAGGAACAGACACAATAGCTACGATCATTAACAGTGTGTGTTTCTGTAATTGGCAGTGTTGTGGTCTTGAAGCCTAACTCTTCTTTGAGCTTCACTGTTTTCTAGGGCAAGCACAATTCCTGCAATAGCAATAAACGGGCACGTAGGCTCAGACCCTCAAGTCATTGATGTTGTAATGCCTGCTAGACAGTCTGGCATTGCACAGTCTTGATTCCTAAAGTAATGTGGCCTGGCTTCCTTATGCGGTATGTGGGCAAGGGCTACTAAAAAGAGCCATTTAGGCAGAATCTCTGCATGAAAAAGTAGTGAAGCTGTTAGACTCTGGCCAATGACGTGCACTTTAACTCCTGCTTAGGATCCTGGGCTGTGATCTCTGTCAAATGATGCATAGCGCTCTGGTTTCCCAGACAGGACTGTTGATAGCCCAGAGGAGTGGTTTATCTAAGCTGTTCTGAGAGAGAAGCTGATTAAGATATGTGTTGGGTATTTCTCTTGCATGCCTTGTTTTTCCTGCAAAATCAGAGCACAGCTGTGTTTGAATTCCACTGGCAAGATACAGTATGCTGTCTGAAGATCTCCTAAAATTTCTTTGAGAATGGAACACAGGGAGGCATCGGGATTAGTGGACAGCTTGGTACATAACTGGTGAGAGAGACTTGAGAGGGACTGGCAGGGAAGCAGATTTGAGGACTCTGATCAGTGTGAAGTTTATTGAAACCCACAAACATATTTAAGTGCCGTGTGAAGTTTTTGAAACTTCAGAGAAAGTTAGGAAGAACAAAATACTCCAGAAAAGAGGAAGCTTCTACTGCAGACTGACCTGCCTGAGTTACCCAGCATGGTTGTGCCTTATGGAGGGCCTCTCCTGAGCCCACCCCTTGTGAAAGGTGGCTGGTGCACAGGTGGTGTTACCAGCTCCTTTGTTCTCTGAAGAACTTCTGCTGAGCTGGGGAGGGCGTTTGTGATGTCTTTCCTTACTTTTTCCTCTCTCAACCAACACACAAAGCCTAGATGTTTGGTCTTGGTTATGCTGTGTTTTCTTGCTGAGATAGACTTGGTGTCTCTCCAGAGAATTGTTT
Source organism: Cariama cristata (assembly GCF_000690535.1). Taxonomy (NCBI): domain Eukaryota; kingdom Metazoa; phylum Chordata; class Aves; order Cariamiformes; family Cariamidae; genus Cariama; species Cariama cristata. Next base: position 8,624 of record NW_009600822.1, read on the forward strand.
TATAGCTACTATAAAAGAGAGATCTGAATACAACTGAATTAAACTAAATGAGACATGGTATTAAGTCTCCATGTCAAAAATCTTTCCTTCAGTTGGCAAGAACAGAAAACAGGGGAACTGAATAATTGCAGGAGATACGAGTCACTTCATTGTGACTTGATTGTGACAAGAGATACGAATCCCTAAAGCCTGAGCCCGTTCAGAGTCATTTGCTTGTGACAGGAGAGAAATTGCGTAACGAGACGCTCTGTGGAGAGGAGTGACCAACTAAATACAGGCTCAAGCTGAGGGTGATGAGTGGGTCATCTCTGACCTACTAAGTGAAAAAGCGTAAAGCTGCATTGACATGAATTTTTCCTTTATTCTGCTCACCGCTAATGCCAGCCTTCAGGTTAGACCTTCCCATGCGTTTGTACAGCAGCTGACTCAGTTCGGATGAGTGCTTCGGGATGTGGGAGTGCCACTTGTCATATGAGTTAGATCATCACCCTTACTTTGGGGGGCTGAGTGGGGGGAGAAAGGGAGAGGCCATTTCTGAAAGTTGGGGATGGAGCTAGAAGAATCGATAAAGCTTCAGCTAAAGAAATGCTCTTGTTCTGGAGTCAAAAAATCCAAATAAAATGGTGACGTTTCTGCTCCCCTCAGTCTCCAGCCCCAAGTTCATAGGCTACTAAGAATCTGGTGATGGCACCATCACAGATCTTTGTCCTCGCCTGTCTGTGAATTAGGCGGTCCTGAATGCTTTTGATGCAGGCGTTTATCCCCACCTCTCTACCTATGTTGGGATGCTCACCAGTCCTAGTCCCAAAAGAACCTCTCTGACAACCAAGTCCAGTCTTACAATGCTGCTCAATCCTTCCGATTTTTTTCATCAGGCCTGTCTCAGGCCACCAGACTTCTTTTCTCTGGGGGAGCCTGCCCTAGCTTCTTTCTCAAATTTCTTCCCTGAACTACTTTGAAAAGATCCACAGCTGTTTTCTTCTCACCAAGGGCTGAGCGTAATGGAGCTGTACTATATTCTGCTCTTGCAACTTAGATTTTACATGAACCAAGAGGGAAAACTGGAGTCAGGTCAGTTTGATAGCATTGCCTGGCTATTTCACAGGAATCACGCGGATGTTTTACCCTAAACAACATTCCTGTTGTAACTGGTCTAAGAGGTTTAAAAGCTGGTACTTCTCTCCTGCGCTAATATTTTTGTCTTTTTTTTCTTTAGAACAAGCACTGGTTAATTCGACAAGCAAAGACTCCAATGACAAACTCTTCAATACAGTTTCTTGATGATGCTTATAGAAAGCGGTAAGAATTTTTTTGTTGCTTAAGATTTCTACTCGGAAGTTTTATTGTTTTTTTTTTAAAAAAAAATAGAAGTTTTTTTTAAGAGTTGTAATAAATCTGACAATAGATGTCAAATTACCTGTAACAGTTCTCTGGCATCTGTCTCAGCAGACCTTCTGTTTACTTTTTGCAAAGAAACTTGTCATTGGCTTCAGAAATATTTTGCTCCCAAATGCTACCATGATTTGTCATAAAAAAGGCCAGTCATGCTCGGTGTCTTTACTGCTTGTCTGGCAGTGCACAACAGGTTTTCATAAAAAATGACCTTACCTTGTACTTCACCTGAATTCCGGATTCTTACATGATGTACATAAATCAATTACATAAATCAATTGTGATTGATTTATCTGCCAGCTAATCTGATTTATTAACCTTGACTCTCAGTCTGTGGTTGTTTTATATGGGAATACCTGACCGGCCAAGGCGAGTGCTTGATTCTTTTTTATAAAAGGGGATGTTGAGAGTAATGTGAAGATACAACTTGTTCCCTCTTTTTAATAGAAAGGAAGGGTATTTGTTTACACTGTAGGTGTATTTTCTTTAAAAGCTCTGAAACAAACACTGGCTTAACTTCAAGTGTTAAACTCCGTTTTGAGTGGTTATCAGGCATTAGCTTGTCACTTTGGAGGTGGAATACCAAGTTTTTTTCAGGGTCTTGCTTTATAAAACATGAAGGTAAAATTATGCAACAAAATCTTAAGCCTGGAGACAACAGGATCCAAGAATTGAGTAACTGTAGTTAATTCAGCTAATACTAGTCTGTGGAGGCTTGTTACTAACTTATCAGAAGCAGTCACTTGTCTCAACGGCTAACCCCATGACAAAGGAATAATAATTTGTAGCTGTTCAGGGCTTTAGATACACTGGAATAACGGATGCTGATATTACATGAGTAATACAAAATAGCTGATGTAATTTTCAAGCAGAAAGGAACCCATATAGTCAATTAAATTGATGTCAGTCTTGTATTTTAACATTAAAAACTGCATATAAAGAACTAATAACAAGTGACCTTGCAGGAGATAACTCTGACTCTTTGACACTGTGTTGCTTCAAAGTTGGTCTTGACTGTCTCCAGATAAGAGGTAATCAGCGTTTTGACGTCTTTCTCAGACACTACAGAAGAAAATCAACAAGAACTGAGGACAAACAGTCTATTTCTATCTTAAATTGCAGCCTCAAAAAGTACAGTGTAGTAATCTATGAAGTTTGTTTTCAGAATTTGCAAGCAAAATAATCCACTTACAGTGCAGACACTGTTGACTTGAAGCAGAATATGAATGCCCTACCTGCAGTCAGAATTATTCTGAATTTTTCATACTCTAATGCGAATTGCTTTGTTTCTGTATAGGTGGCAGACTCTGCTGTCAGTAGATGACCTGGTAGAGAAACTAGTGAAGAAACTGGAAGTGAACGGAGAATTAGACAACACTTACATCTTTTACACATCAGACAACGGCTTCCACACTGGTAAAATTTTCACTGCTTACTGAACGTGTGTAGAAGATGCAGGAATTGCATAACATTTCACCCTCATGACCACTTCAGAAAATGGGAACAGCAGCTGTGGAAAACTGTAGACATAAGAAGTACTGATTTGAGTTGCGAAACAATCTAGAGTTGCAATGCGGGGTGTTTGAGGATTTTATTGTTTGTTGGATTTTTGTTTGGTTGTGATTTTTAGCATTACTCTCTACTCTATCGTGGTATACATAGAATTAGGACAGAAATGGAGGAAGGGTCTCTGTGTTCTGTAGAAGAGTTGCCATGAAAGAGTTAATGAGTAAAAATCTGTCAAAGACCTGTCTGTATCATGTTGTACAACTGAAAACGCAGTATCTAAGCTGTTAAACTTTGTAGGATATGGCTTATACGTTGAAGTTGTCTGTTCCTATCCTCCGCTTTGTTAATGTAGTTCAGGTTAAGAACCTCCTTTGACTTCTTAAAAATTGACTGCTGGAAATTATCTAACACAAGACTTAAATGGTTTCTTGTTTTACATTTTAACTTTTCCATTTTCTATTGTATAGGCCAGTTTTCTTTGCCAATAGACAAACGGCAGCTGTATGAGTTTGATATCAAAGTTCCGTTGCTAGTTCGAGGACCAGGGATAAAACCAAATCAGACAAACAAGGTAAGAACAGTGAAATCAGAGTACAGATTTAATATTGTTTTGCAGCTACCAACTTTTAATTGGTATATCTTGGAGGTAATAATTTATCCTCCTGTGTGTATGTATATCAATGAAATGAAATACACAGGGTCGTAGAAAGTGCAAAGACCTCATTCTAAAATGCTGCCTGCTCTTGCTTGAATCAGTAGATTTAAGTAATTGCAGGCTCCAAAAGTAAGCGAAGTGTGAAGCTCGCTTTCCAAAGACCCTACCATTGCTTTTGACTGTTACAGGGACCATTAGCCTATACAGATGAAATGAAGTAGTGTCTAGGTGTACCGCAAATTACTAGTACGTAAAATACAGAAGTCTCATTATTACACCTGTCAGGTTCTGAAGTAGGTTTTCCTCACCCTGCAGATGCTTGTTGCAAATATTGATTTGGGTCCCACTATTCTGGATATCGCGGGGTATGACTTGAATAAGACCCAGATGGATGGGATGTCACTACTGCCACTGTTGGTAAGTAGACGGACAGGGATAGTAACCAGTAATTCTTGCAGGGCTTATTCTTCCAAGTGAATACCACTTTCTTCAATAGAGGGTCAACCTAGACTCATAACCCAGATTTTTCCCTTGATCTCATTTTTCACATGGGATGATCATTGCTTAGTGAAAAAAAGAAGGTATCTTGTTTAAATGCAGGTGTATTTTCATAAGCCCTACGACTTTGTGGTCATTTTGTAATAGAAAGTTGTGTCATCCTTTGGCTAATCCGGCCATTTGTACTAATTCCCATTTTGGAGGCTGTCAGTTGTTTCCACCTTGCATCCTGCCTCCCCTTTTCCTGAGGATTTCTCAGCATAGGCCTAGGAGAGCAGCAGACTGTTCTTACTTAAATGTTTGGTTTGCCTCAGTTTTCAGTAGAACTGGTGTTTCCCCCTAAACTCTGGAAAACTGCACGTGGTGTTATAAAGTAAACCTGACCTTTCCAATAAGTGAGCAGAAGCTTTTTTAAATAAAGCTGCTTGCAGTTGATCCTTTTAGTTTTAATTAAATTTAGTCTATAAATTGAAGGCAGCTTACTTGGAAAGGTAGGAGATCATCCAGATTTAAAACAGTGCTTTGCTTTTAAAACCTTGTATCCAAACCTTAAGCTGTTCTTTAGACAGAAGCAGGTAAAAGGCATCCAGTTTAAACTCTGATGGAATCAAAACTGTGAAACTCACTGTTTTGCTGTGTACTCCTGTGATGGTGCTGTATATTAATTTTAAACTTCCCTCTCCCTGTGTCTTTTTAAACGCAGCTACAAATAGAGCAGCTTAAAACTTAGTTGCTTCTTAAAGCTGTTTATCTTTTCTTATGCCAAGGGTATCTTTTTTTTTTTCCCATCTGTTGTGGTAGTCTGATATAAACCAAAGAGCAACAGCCTTGTTACAGGGATCTTGCCTGTAATACCGCAGTATCTGGCCATGGGGCTTCTACTGGGTGTTACTGCCCAATTCTTTATAAATTGAAGACAGTACTTTAAACCCTCATGAGAAGGTGTGCCAGTATTTTTGGAGTTGGATCCTTGTCTTCCAGTTACACAAGACATTCTAACCTAAGGCTAAGTATTATTTTAAGACTGACTCAGACTAGGGACCATGACTCAACCTGCCTTGTAAGCTGTTGGCAGCGTTAGTGTCAGACCAGGCACGGAGAATTTCTTCTGTTTCACAGTGCGGTGCGTACTAAGTCCTGTTAACCTCTTGCCCTAGAGAGGAGATAAAAACCTGACGTGGAGATCGGACTTCCTGGTGGAGTACCAAGGAGAAGGGTACAACGGCAGTGATCCGACCTGTCCTGGCCTAGGACCTGGAGTCACAGTAAGCAAGAGATCTGTTAATATTAGAAAATAGCTGCTGAATTAAACCTGTTTGCTGTATGGACTACTCTGGTTCTCTAAGTTAGCTCCCAGTGTCTTGGTAAGCAGGAGCTGGCTCTGTAGGTCCTGTGCAGCATTTGAGAATTGGGGGGAGCCATGCAGAACTGATGTGTCCATATGACCGTGCGGAACTGATGTGTCCATGACCGTACAGAGCACAGTCACCCTTTCAGTGGGAATCTGTAGGGCCTCAGGGCTTCACAAAGCGGCTGGCAGCGACATCATGTTCTTTCTAAACTTCCAGTGACCTCGTCGCACCATTCTTATCTGTGACTATTACTTAAGTCGCTAGCTACTTCCTGAATCAAAGAAGGTTTGCTTTAAGTAAAGCATCCCATCGGTGTTGTCTTTAGTAGTGTGTGGTGTGTTGTGCTGTTCTATTCAGTGTATGTACATTAGCTTCCCAGACAAAATGCACTTAACCATGGTCAATTTAATAACAACGCTTTCTCAAATTTGGAAGAGCTGAATTTTTGCTTAAAATCCTCAGTGGAGACTTGCATGTGTTAGACTAAGGCCCCCGTGTTCATCAGTTAACTGCGCTTGGCTTGAGCCAGTGTAGACTCTAGGAAGAGGATTGTTAGTTCATCTTCTTTTTTCCTGCTCTGAAGTTTTTGTTCACTGCTCGCTTCACAGCACTGCTTCCCAGACTGTGTCTGTGAAGATTCCTATAACAACACATACGCTTGTGTAAGGACCCTGTCAACTTCCTGGGACCTGCAGTACTGTGAATTTGATGACCGGGAGGTAAGTCTCTTTCTGACTAGCAGATGCCAGCTGCTCGCAACCGTGCAAGCAACTGTCTGCACTCTTGCCTGCTCTCGAGGTTTGCATAAAGTACTCTGAAAAACAGACTAGTGTTGCTTGCAGGATAAACAGTGAAGTATTTATCTACTGGTGAGAATGTTTGACTGAATCTCTGGTGGGGTTCTGGGAAGGAAAAAAAAAAAACCAAACCCAAACAGTGGGGGTGGGAGGGGAGTGGGGAAGGGGCAGTAGCCTAAACTATGATTATCGCTGCCTAGTATCACCCAGCAGCCTCATGAGGAGCTGGTCTGGGGCTGGGATCAGTTCTCTGTCCTGCCCTAATTCCATGTGGCAGAGTCTTCTGTATGACGAGTATTTTCTGTTACGCTGTTCCTCTGCTGTTATGTTCAGCTGCAACTCTTTTCCTTGGGAAGAACTGAAATCCCAGGCTAATCATTTGTCTTCTATTGCTCATTTGTTTGCCTGGCAAAACAAGTATTTAAGTTAGAACTGTGAGCAAGGTCTCTAACCTTATCTTAAGTTGTTTGGGTGTAAGGGACACAATGTCCCCCCTCAGAAATTGTTCAGATCTCACCAGTGGAGCACCCGCTGTACACACAAAACTTGGTGTGTTACTGGGCTTGTCTTTTCTTGTGCCTGTTTGCACACAGTTGTCAGAGAGCATGCGGGGTTTGAGGCAGCTGGGTCACAAATCTATTAAACTGCAGATGTGCAATAAATGCGTAACCAGCAGATATCCCCGGTTATCATGCCACCACACAAAACATTTTCTGGTGGTCTGCAATGAACAACTTAAACCAGGGGAGTAAATCCCACAAGGTGGTGGTTGTGGTAGGATAGTCAGAAAGACTGTATAGGAGACTGAGATGCTGATTAGCAGGCCCTGCCCTTCATTTTTCCACTTTCTGACAATTTGTGATGAAGTTACATGAGTGGTGCAGCTTTCTTGGTAAAAGTAGACTCCAAAGTTGATCCGATAATACACTACTTACTGGGGAAAAAAAAAACTGACATCAAGGTATGGCTGTGGCATTTTTGGGTCACTCAGCTTACCTGGGTCAGCTAAATTAAGACTTAAAGTATTGGGAAGATGCAGCAGTGCAGCTTTTAAAATCCTGCAGTGAACCTTACAAGAAAGCTCACAACCAAGGTCTGTCTGCATGCATCTTTATCTAAGTTAGACACAACCCAGCCAGTTTTAATCAACATCATCTGCAATCAGGACTCCTATGCTAGCACAGACAAAACCTCAGCTGAATTCTTGAGATATGTTTGACTAGTATTTGTCCCACAGAATGGTTTAGAGATTTAATGTACCAAAAAACAAATCTGCCCTAAAATCCTCCAGACAAACCTCAAAGCACACAAAAACTTCTCGAAGCACGTGCACACAAAAAAAGCTCTCTTGGGTTAGGGTTATAGCACACTTGTATTCAATATATTTTGTCTGTGTAGTCAAGACACCCGAGTTGGACAGGTGGAAGTACCCGATGAGCATATAATGGTGACACGATGGTCATGAAATTGGGTATTTCGAGATCCATTAATGAAAAGACAGCCACCCCAGCCATGGCCGCTTGCTGTGGTCTTACAGTCATAAGATGGGTTCCATTTACGTGTCAGAAAAAAATCTGCAGTGTGGCAGGTGAGTGCTTTAGGTGGAAGTAAAAACTTTTCCAACAATACTGTACTATCACAAGACTTTAGCTTTACCTACACGCTGTCCCGTCTTGGACCACTTAGCCGCGTTGCAAAATACAGCTTATGTGTGGGGATGCTGCAGTGTTGAACATAACATTTGAGATGATATGCTTTAGGATTTAATACAGGGGAGGAACTCTCTTCTACAGGTGTTTGTGGAAGTGTATAACTTGACTGCAGATCCACACCAGATCAATAACATTGCTAAAACAATTGATCAAGAAATTCTAGAAAAGATGAACTATCGATTAATGATGCTGCAGTCCTGTTCGGGAGCAACTTGCCGAACACCAGGTGTCTTCGATCCCGGGTAAACACTGATTCAATTCATTAGTATAATACTTTCAGATATAGTTACATTTTTAAAATTAAGCTTTTATAGAGGGTATTTATGGTGGAATATAACGTTACTGACATACACACTGTTGTTTAATAGAGATGCTTTCTTGATGCTTCTATTTTTTAATGTTCAATCTCTATTTCAATTTAACCTACCCAATATAACTTGATGGTATTAATACTACTACTTTAATCTTGTCAGCCACTGTTGACTTAGAATAGCTGAAGCTTACAGCTGTGCTGAGTAGTCAGAGACAAGTGATCTCAGGTTTGCCTGCAAACACAGAAAAGCTCTGCAGGTTGCTGTGGGCAGGCATTTTCCAAATACTTGCTCTGATTGATTGTTCCTGGAGATGATGTTAGCAAAGAACATTTCCTGTGGGACCTAAGCTGTATGTCTTAGCTGGCTGGTGTAAGTAAATAGCACTTCTTGCCTCAAAATTCAGTCGGTAATCATTTGGACCGAAGCTCTTTTTAAGCCCTACTTACATAGTACAACTGTAAGGGCATTTTAAGTTTGTAACTTGAGGCAGCAAAGCTTTCTGTTAGAATGCATATCCTGGATGCTTAATGTTATATGTGCCAATATGCTGTCAGTACATTGTAGCTAGTATTTAGTTCTTTGGAGACTATCAGCTTCTTGCTTGTGCATCTTTATAATTCATCTGTCATAATTAATACATAGAGAGATTGTCCCTACTGCATACTGTTAAGAAAGCAACTATTCAAGTAGCCTGGTACCAGAGCCATTCTAGAAATAAGCTGTTTCTAGAAGTGTTGCTCGCTGTGGGCTAACGGTGGCTCCCACGGACGCTGTTCCTTTCCACAGGTACCGGTTTGACCCACGGCTCATGTTCAGCAATCACGGTGTTCGGGCTCGGCGGTTTTCTGCACGGTCCTTGTGAGGCCCTTCAGAGCCTCTTGCGTCGGCTCCTGCTGAGCAGTTTCTCCAGTGACTACAGCAGGTCTGTCTCTCTAACTCTCGCTGATCGCAGCCAGAAGACTTTTAATGGGCTATTCAAACCCTGTTTGGAAGAGAAACCCTTGTCTTTAGCTGGTTGCTGTGTGCAATATGTATATTTTACAGCTGAACTCTAACTCTAAATCGTTAGACACAGCTGATCTGTCTTGCTCAGATAGTTGATTACCACCTTTGTCTTTTAAGTACCTTTTCATATCACAGGCACAGAGGTGAACCTATGCCTATGAATCCAAACAGTTTATTTTGTTCTAAAAATTAATAAATGCATATTTGAGTTGGGTTAGATAGGCAGGTGCTATTGCACAGTAATGCTCACCCACATTCAGTGTCAGAGACTTTCTTAAAAGCTATGTTTAATGATAGGTTTCCTGTGTCGAGCTCAAAGCTGTTAATGACAATAGCAAACTAGCCTAAAATAGCGTAGGAAAGCGTTAGTCAAACCCGTAGGATCTGACTAGCAAGTGTCTTGTGCAGAATTAAAATCTGTATGCTAAATACTCTCTTTCAAAGAGACCACTTCAAATGAGACCAATGAATTTTGTAGGACAGCGTTGGTAGCTTGCAAACAAGAATGTAATTTCAACCTCCTTCTAGTTTGAAATGCTGGAATGGGTTACTATGGACTACTGAAAAAACTCTTAGGGTTTAATATAGGCTTCCTGGTGAGTTAAACAACAGAGTGTTGAGACTAACAAGTATTCAAATAAGCGTGCCTGTGTATTGAACTAACTCTTAAGCCTGTTTTAATACATGAACGGAAGTAATACTAAAAAAAAAAATCCAGAAAAAAAACAACAAACCCACCAGGTCACCACAGTAGAGTTGATCTCTTTCTAACCTCCACATGTCTTGAATTGTCTAACATCTGATGTTGATTAGATTCTTGAAGGTAAATTATTTTGAAAGCAAACTAGCTAAAAATAAATAAATCATTGCTCACTAGGAGTTAGGCTAAGAGGGCTATTTTAGGCAGTTTAAGAGCTTCATAGAGTGTTGCTTTTTGATCGAGACCTAACTACTCAGAGCCTGCAGTAAGTGGCCTTCACACCAAAGGATTGCGTGTCAGATGTCTGACTGCAGTATGCTATCGCTTGGTTTCCCTTTGGAAGGGTGATGTCATCTTTTCAACTTCTGATTAGGCTTATCTGAAATACAGCCATCACTTGCACCCGAACTTGAGTATCTTTCTAAATCCTGAAAAACACCCAAACTCGCGTTAGCACGTAACTTCTGTATAGAGCCGTTGGCAAAACACCTCCTAGAGACCCTGAACTGCGTAGCTTTGCAAGACAAGTTCATGTTGCTTCTGGGCAAATCAGCCGTGTTACCAGGCAAACACTGTGGCACAACTATTTAGTTTTCAGCGAGTTACTTCAGCTCTTTTACCCAGATAGAGAGCAGGATGATTTCAACTTCTGTCACATAAAACCTTCTACTGAGTAATCATTAAGTAGGCAGCAAAGTATGACTCCTTCAGAACTGTGAAGGTGCATAGCCCAGTGCACAGACCCACAAACCGAGTATGAGCAGTGCCACCGTAAGAGAAGTTGAGCTTTCTTGGCTTTTAATTCTGAAGCAAAGAAGTTGTCCTTCATGTGGCTTAGGGATGCAAACTTCTGTGGTGCTCTACAGGTTAGATGTTACAGAGCTTTTGTCTCAAATCTTAACTCATTGTTTCAAATCTCTACAGCGACCAAATATTTGGAGAAAAAAAAAAATTGCTTGAAAGGTAACTTTTCAGCTGGAGCATCTGTATAAATGCAGAGGTTTTTGGATATTCAGACTACTTACATGCTTTCAAATACTCAGGACTTTTTTTTTCTTTCACTACAACTGTAGCTTTATCCTGGTTTTTGTTTCTCAAGCCTTAGTATTGCCCATCAATATCCTTCAGACTCTGTTTTTAAAAACAAAACCAAAGTTGTTTTCATGCTCTGAAGTGTTTTCTTGCAGAGCTAAACCTAAACTTCATTTACTTAGTGTTTTGCTCAGATAATTCTAGCAATTTAGACTTGTTCTTTGTTTAAACTTTATTTTGGTAGCTGTGTGGAGGCTAGCATGATGTACAGTGATTGCTGCACATTAAACCCTCAACTGTTCTATCAAATCTAGGTCATATGCCAAGTTTCTACTTGAGTTAAGTTTCAGTGCAGGTAATGTGTGATATGTTGCTGCTTAATAGAAAAAAATCTTTGTTATGGGTACAGATGTGTAACTCAACACTATCTCTTCTTAAACTGATCTTAAGCCATAACAAGGAAACTTTCTTTTGAATTATCTGCTTTCTGCCTAATAACTAATATGAAAGTTGACAGAATTGATATAGATTATTCGGTATGTGTGCCCAGAAGTTTTACCCAAATGAACACTCCTCTTATCTGCACACACTTGCAAAGCATTTTGTAACCAGGCTCAGTAACTCCCTGACTGTCAGAGAACCACACTACACCTGAAATCTGTCAGAGGTGGTAAATGCTGTATTAAATGGAAATTCAGAATTAAATTAGTCAGTCCTTACTTAACCAGAACACTGGTTCAGGAAAATACCTGCTTCACTCCCACTCTTGATAGACTT
>NW_009600822.1:20378-30034 GCF_000690535.1 Cariama cristata
ACGATGTAGTTGAAGGAAGAACAGGAACCAACAGCTGCCTGCCTTCCACTGCTTTTGGGGTTGGTCACTGCTTTGGTGTCTCTTTCCATGAAGCAGTTAATTCTGAGTATTTTTACAGCCTTCAATGAACAGTGTTAATTCTTATCCTTGATGATTAAAAAAACACTATGAAGGAATTTTGACTCTTACCCAGCTTTAATTCCCAACTAAGTGATTTTAAAACTAAATGGTCTTCCTCAGTATTCCATTTCATATGCTATTTGACCATGGCTGTATCTGTACCTTGTTACTGAAGGCACACGTGTTAAATGAAAGGGCCTTACTGGTACAGAGTTGAGTTTCGGTAAAATGTGGGGGTTTTATGTATTTTTTTTTTTTCTTTTAAATCATTATTTTCAAAAGCAGAGCTGTGAATTTTAATGATCTGATCTGGTAAAGTAGATACTATACAGGGAGAAATACAGCTAATAACTTTATTACTTTATCCTAAACCAAAAACCATTCAGTATCATCACTTCAGCGTAAGGGAATACAGCTCGTACGTGCTTACCCAGCACAGGCCCAGTAAATTGGGCTGCTTCATTCTGAGGAGCAAAGCTGTAACAGGGACACATAGATGCAAACACACCCAAAGCAGGTATAATACCTTTTCAATCAAGTTCAATTTAAGACTGATTCTGCAAGCTAAATATAATATTTTGTCATAATGAAACAGCTGTCATTTACTGTGATTCAATTAAAATGAATTTTATTTGTTACTTTCTCTCTGTATGTGAGCATACTTTGCTGTAGCATGTTGTGAGCGTACTTAACGTCTGCTGTTTTGAACGTTTGTTTAGAAAGTGCCCTTCCAGAAGACCCTGTTCACTGCTGCACTTTTGGGGAAATAAAAAATAAGCTGCCTATCAAACTTCTATCTTTCTGTTACTGAACTTCAGTTAAACCTTTCCACAGGCTCAAGCTGTGTCACACTTTTAAAGACTGAATTCCTAATTTATAAGCCTGTTCTCTGCTTACTGCCCTGCTACCTAACAGTGGCTGCTGTTACTTACGTAAGTACAGCATCTGGCAAGACCACACGTGACTACTTTGCACCAGGAAGAAACACTGAGGTGAGAGAACAAATTTAAATGCAAGCTGTACTTGCTCATATTTCCTTGGAAACTGATGTAGTTGACTAGATGGAAAACTTCAACAGAAGGGACAATGGAGAAACTGCTGTTGATAATTAAAAGCAGCATGTTCTTCCTCTGGGAAAGAGGAAGAATAAAATCCTGCATCAGGCTTTTTCCAAAATGGGAACTGTGAGCCATAGTAAGATCTGTGCTAACTCCCTGTTACAGAGTTTAATTACTTGGATGATTCTGTATAACTGTGTAAAAAATATATGCATAACTATTTTCTGAACTACATAGAGCAAGGTGATTTGGTACCTTTAACCTATTTAAGTCCAAGGCTTTCACAAGCTTCTAAAACAAGTATTTCTGCATTGTCTTTTAATTTCTGCTTAACTGTGTGGTTTCATTTCTCCTTCAGTGATGGAGCAGTCTTCCAGTAAGTAAACAAAAATATTTGACGGCTGCTTGAAACAATGCTGCGATCTTTCTTTTGATGCTGTGGCTTATATGAACTATAAAGTTTACTGTAGCACCACAAGAAGAGGCAGCTCTGTATTATGAGATACACCTTCCCCTCATGCTCAAAGACACACTACCATCAGAGTCATGGAAGCTTGCCACAATGTCTCCTTTGTTCTTAATTTTTAAGAGCAAGCCATGTTTGTGAATTAAAATGCTGAGAATGATAAAGGAGTCACCTGTTTTAGAAAAAAAAAGAAATACACAATGTTAACACTTCATTCAAGTGTGGGCGTTGTGCGGAAATTCCATGGCTAGAAAGAAATGGCAGTGTTAATCTATTGCTTTCCTGATGTTGCTTAATCTTTTGATGATAATACCCACTGGACTGTGTCTAAAACTGGCAGTCCAGTAATGGCTCACTGAAGTACAGTCAGTGCCTGCTTGCTCAAGAAGGTGTGGAAGTTGTTTGAACTTATTCCACCTGCCAAAAGGCACCCATTTTCTAAAAACAAGAATAAGAGGGACTTGGCTGTAACACAACCAAATCACCCACTTGAGTGTTTTTCCTGTGCAAGTTCTAGGGAAAAGGCAGCATTGTTCTGAGAAAAAGTAGCATGGTTAATCATAACCAGCTCTGTGACTCTCACTTGGTGACAATGATTTTGCACTGCTGGATTCCTATAGCAAAATCCTCATATTTTCTGTAAAGTGTTCTTCACCTGCCTTGACAATATCATGTTGCTCTAAACAAGGGGCTGAGAGCCTGCAACTACAGACTACTTTTGTCAATACTGATGTTTCTGTTTTATAAATGGGTTCTTGATATTACCACAGCAGTAAAACTGCTGTGTTTTAATATGTTCAAAAGAAACCAATCCTCAAATGTTCCAGAAGAATCAAAGTTAGTATGTGTTGGTATGCTGGCTGGTAAAGATAAAGCGGTCTGTTGAGTTTCCTAATGAAGAATAACCAGTTCTTTCATACTTAAAAAATTAACATTTTTGTGACACTGATAGTTAATAGTACACTGTGTCAAAGTTACATTTGCAATAAATCTCTTCAGGAATGGATGTGGTCCTAAAGCATCCAGAAAAGGAGAAAAGAAACTAGGAAGGTGAGTGGTAGATATTCCAACTCTGTATAAGCCTGTGTTTGATAATCTGATGTTGTCTGGGCATCCAGGCAGGCTGTCCACAAAAACTTCTTTTTTTCCTGCATTAGCTCCACTCATCCAATAGCTGTAAAAAAGGGAATTTTGTATGTGAGTTTTAGTGGCTGCTGCAAAATAAAGCAAGGAATATTTCAAAATACAGGCAAGGACTCTGCACAAAGTAGTAAATGCAAAGAGGGACTAAACTCGACCAACTTGATTGGTCAAAAACCTCATCTTTTTACATGTAACATAAACAGTATCCCCTGGGTTCTATTAAAAAAATCTAGTCATAGGAAGCATGCCTGTTAAATGAAGGCTAATATTAAATTTGGCTTTAGAACTTCCATGAAGTAGAAAACTGTTAAAATGCTGACTCCCTTTAAAATGGGAAAAATGGGGTGTTAACACTAATCATCATAATCGTGCAGTGACACTTGTCCTCTGAGGTCTGTTGTAACTGTAATAATGGAGCCATAAGGATAAGCGTAATTGACTCTGAGGGAACTGGGGCCCAATATATCAGTAAATTGGTATAAAAAACATTTGGCAGTGGGAAGAGCAACTGTTAATCTCTACCTAGAATTAACTAAAACCTGTGACTCTTGCAACAGAAAAAAGTAATTTAGACTAAGTTTCCAACAGCAACTCTGCTAACTGCACATCTGTATCTTAGAAAAATAAGGAAAAACAGAAAAGCAAGAACATGAAAGTCATGTCTACAAACATGTAATACAAACTAACGTGTAACATATCTAGGAGGAGAATGATGTTTAACATACCCTATGATTCTGCATATGCTGGTTTCTGCTATTAATAGGTAATCTTCATAGGGGGAGAGTGCAATCGCATTTGTCGTGTGCGCGTTCTCTCTGTTCTTGTTACAGGGTCATAGGCCAAGAGGTGACCAAGATGGTTGGTTTCGATTACCTTAATCAGGACATCTAATGAAAAACTAGGCTATCAAAATACGTGGTTTCAATTAGAGCAGAAAATAGTCAGAAGTTTTATTAACATAAATGAGATAAAAGCAGACTTTACAGAATGGCAGATGGCATCTTTATAAAAACAATAACCTCACACGACTAAAGGAGCAAAGGATTCTGTCCCTGTCATTTCCCAGAGTTCAGAACAGGTTATTCTGCAGTTCCTGCTTAAGCAAAATATTGAGGTCTTTCCAGCTTCTGTGAACAATTATAACTTCTTCAGATCAAACCAGAAAGCATTCATGAGTGTTTTGCTAAAGCAAGTAAACAGCTGACATTTTACTTCTGATAGGAATTGATTTGAATAAGTTTCTTCTGCTAAAAATCTGTGGGGCGGCTTTGAATTATATACGCATAAGCCCTGTGAAGAGGAAACTGCCTTTGCGTTTGTCATTTGTACTGGCAAGCCCTTGTCAAATCTGAAATATTAAATGGCAAAGCTGATGTACTACCAAACAATAATTCTGATAGCTTTAAGAAACAGAAAGCAACACCTAAGAGATTTCAGCTATTATTTCTGTTTTTTCCTTTAATATCTTGGATCTTGATTCCTACCCCTTAAATTAAATATATTTCCCTTCATGTGATTTTTCTCCTTGCTTAATCTCATCCAGAGTTCTGGTAGTAAAGATGAGACCCAGAGTCTGTGACCTCACTGAATTTCAGCTTTACAAACAGACAGACTGTTCTAGATGAAGTTTTACCCAAAGACCACGACTACACAGAAAAGATACCTTCAAGTACACCAACAATCTGCTACTTTGCATTCACTGCAGTGTAAGAGTATGCTTGTAGACAGATACCAGAAAGAAAATAACGTGCTGCAAAAATCCAGACTGTAAGTGTATCACACAACAATTTCTTTGGGTAGTCACGCCCAGAGGTTTTAGGGTTGGGGTTTTTTTGGGTTTTGGTTTGGGTGTTTTGGTTTTTTTTTGGAAAAGCAGCTACAGAATAGCACAGCCCATCCTCTGCCTCAGGGCTGAAACATGCTGCATTCATTGCACACTGGACTAAAACATGCAAACACAATCTGAAAAAGTTTGTCTCTTCTGCAGCCTAGTACAGGTGCTGCCAGCAAAAAAATTAACACTTAAGCTGCCTCAACAAATGGCTACAAAGATTACCTCATCTCACCTCATATTTGTGATGTTGTCTTTCCCACTTGCTACTTGAATTCATAAATCAAATTTTGCTTTTATACTTCTGATCCATTTAGGGATTTGAAAGGCAGCCCATCCACACCTAGTTAATCAAAATGACTACTGATTGAAGTAAGTACAAAACTACTAAGTGTTTAGAATGATGCCGATCCACACAAGCTTAGGATTTCAGACATTGCAATTCCAAATCTCATCCTTAATTTCTCCCAAGCTAAAAGTCCAAGCTCCAAATTACTTTCATTTGCAGGGAAATGTGAACTGCCGCATTATCAGCTAGCTAAAACGTTCAGCAGATAAAAGGAAAACATTACAATGACTGATCCAAAACAAGTAACCCTCCTCCTAGAATATTAAAATCCTAAGCCAAAAAAAGCAAGTGTGGGTTTGGGTTTTTTTTAAGCTGTGATGTTTTGTTTTGGTTTTGAACCACCAGAATAATACCAAAAATGTGTAAGTTTGCATTAACGGACTAAGCAATTTTTTTATTGGATACCTGCTCAGCAGTTGCTTTCTCCTCTGCTTTTAAAGTGTTTAAATTAACAAGGGAAAAACCTCACAGAAAGTCTTCAAATCTTTTGACGTTGTATCTCTAAAAACTTCTGTGTAGAGTAGCAAAGGAAAAACACTAGCAGTGATTAAGGCCCACCTTTGAAAAATAGCGTCCTCCTACCTTTTGACTAGTCCAGGCTCTGAAATAGTACAAGGCGCATGACCGATCCTAGACCTCCTGTTCAACGTAACACACTTTCAGTGTAAAGTCTGCTAACTAGCTGGAAACGTTCCTCCGATTTGTCTTTTATTTACATAGATGGAACTAAAGTAGACATCGTTTTCTTGACGTGTGACCTGCATTTTCACCCTAGCCTTGTTTACATTTAAAAATGTGCACTGTCACTTGGCGACAGGTGTTAAAAGATACTCCATAAAAGTTATGCTACCTTTCTGTGCCAATATTACTAAAAACCCACAGATTCTGACTTTGTCTAACGAGCACTTACGCCAGAGTAGATAAACAGATATAAAAATGTCTAGCATCTGCTCACTCACATCTATGGAAAAATGTTATGAGCAAATAGCATAGATTCTCAAAGTATCAGCTGTCAGATCTAGATTAAAAGAATTGTTTAGGATTACTGGCATACGGAAAGCACCTGTCAATCCAAAGGGAGAACTTCAGAGGCACTGTTCAATACAACAACTTTGCCTGGGAAAAAACAGAGGCTGAACTTTGCTGTCATAAAATATACCGGCATTCTAATGCCTCCCGAGGCGTGCTGGGAACAGCTGAAATTTCTGGTCACATACCAGATTCTGTATTTAAAGACAGAAATCTTAGACTTGTAACGCTATTTTCTATCATGCTATGCACTAGGCTATTATGCTATATTTAGATTTATATAGCTAGTGCACATGGGTTTTGCACTAGACTTCTCTCAGGGCTATTTGTAGTAAAAGTGAAAACAGAGATACTGTAATTACCTGTAATATCCTGTCTTATTCATATGGAAAACAGCATTTACCTAAAGCAGGCAACATCACCACAACACTTACTACAACTTTGGTCATACTGTATGACTGCAACTGACTGAATCCAGTCTCCTAAAACATCCTTAAAATCAGGGAAGATCCACAGAATTAACACATTCAAGAAAAACGGAACCAAAGCAGTACTTTATACAGCAGCATGAAAGAGGTCAGATTTGGCAACACAGAGCATTTGCAGGGTTAGCCCTCATATTTAAAATAGACTCTGCAAAACTCCAGTTGTGAACGCTACCCTTTCTGAAAGTTGTAGAGGAAGAGGTGGAAAACAACAAGTGCGATAAAAAGACCGTTTTAAATAGCACCTTTGAGGAAAGCAGGAAGGAAACAACTTTGAGAAGACGTTTGCTAGGAAAGGGTGCTTCAATGCAAGGTGCTGTGTTAGGTCCCTTCCAGGCCTACGCTGCTACGACTGAAAATGCTTCTTATGTCAGCTCGCACAATGGCAAACAAGAACGTTCCAGATGATCACCTCTCACCTCTGTAGCTCACAACGCAAGAGGGTATCTTTCAGACAAACATGTCCTAGGCTATTCAATATTTCCTTGAAAAATACCATCAAACTAGCACCAGCAGTAAGGGAGGGTGTCTGAACTGCCTGGCTCAAACTGCTCTGGACTGGGAGTTGCCTACTTGTCTGTACTGGCTACTCCAGGAATCTCTGTGCCCACTTACACACATCAAGAGGAAAAGAATTTCTCCAGAACAGGTAAGTCCCAAGTCCACGGCTCTAAACCTGTGCCCTAAACAGAATATCACAGTGTCTCTCCCCTATTTGGCTGGGACTTTCATCGCAGTCCCTACTTTGGTCACACTCTGGGTAAGAGAGTTGTTGGAAGGATGCAGAACGTGCTACTCCACACTTCAGCCATCTGCTAGGTTCCTGTGCCTGCCGTTTTGCCACCTCACAGCTGCCAGACAACCAAGAGGAATTACGTGGATAGGTAAGAGGAGGTTTTGTGTCACAGTGAAAAGTTCTTTTATATCCCAACCTGTTCTAAAAATAAGTTTTTTAGAACTATGCAAATTTTAAAACAACTCCACTTGCCTTCTCTCTTTGGCTCCGTGTTCAATAACATCTTTTGAAATAAGAGCATGCTGAACTCGGTGACTGAGCTCAAGCAGCAAATTAACACTGCTTTTGGAGACCTGAAACAGAAAAAACCCCACCAAAACCAAGGCAAGCTTATGACTAGTTCTGTGTCAAAAGCCCAAGCTTAGAGTCACATTTGAAAGAATTCCTAAAAAAATCTTTCACTGTTTTTGCATGTTAGTTTTAAAGAATACGCCATTTGATACCTTTTTTTAATTATATTTTATTAAGACTTCTATGTGTCGCCAATGTGTGGGTCTATGTTTTTTAATATAGCAGTAGGATGTTTGTCGGGTCCTTGGGAGCACCAGATAACAAAATGTTCTGGAATATTCCCAGGGAAATGTTTACAAATGTGAAGATACAGAAGAACATACAATTATCTTAGTATCTTCGGAGCAATCATTTCGCAAACATTCCTGTTTTTCTTTCTTTGGATTTAATTCTTAAGTCTTTTAATAACTTGACCAAGCAGATGTATCAGATGTATAACTTTACCCATTTGGCAGTTACCTACTTGTCGTCTTCATCAACAGTGAAAGACTTGGGAGCTTTCAGTTGTCCTGTGAAGATTCTTTGTTCACTCTGAAGCTTTTTATCCACTTGCAATGATCCAGCTAAGGCAGGAGGTGGCTTTTCAAAACTGTATCAAGTGAATGATAAATAAGATGTAAGAAACAAGACAACATTAGACTATAAAATTATTTGAAGGGAGAGTAATAGGACTTTCTTCCAGAGCTACTAGTAAAAAGGTATTCTCTTTTTTTAAATAATTTGTTAAAACTATTAGTATTTGTTAAAACTATTACTTCAAACTAAATTAACAATTCTGTGGAGCTTGCAGGACCAGGCTATAAAGAATACAGACTTCTTAGGAGATTTTTTTTTTCCCCCCCTGAAATCAATACAAACACAAAATTGCCATCATCCTAGAGAGTTTTATTCCCTATCATTAGTCTGAGATCTGCTAACAATTTCTCTACATGTATATACATGAATACTGCACTGGTCAGTGGTGTTTTGCTTGAAATTAATTTGTTTAAAAAACTGTTTCTATTTTCCAGTTTTATATGAGAAACACAATTGTCTCCTGCATATGAACTTGAGTAGCATGCTTTATATGCTCCTGCAGGATGAAAAGTATAGGAGAAGTTTTGAAAGCACAGGTATTCCCCAACAAATACAAGTGTGCTATTGAACTTTAAAATTAAGTCAGGGAATATACATGAACAGTTCTGGATCGATGGCAGATAGTAAAAAGTAAACGCCAGCAAAAGTCTTGATGACTGCAGCTGGAAACCCCCATCCTGGGCACCTGGGAGGGAAACACAACAATTATACTCTCATGCAGACACAGAAGGAGGGCAGGAGGGGAGTAAGAAGAGGCAAATTCTTTTTTTCAAAAGTTAAACCAATTTCACTGCTAAAAATTAGAACTGAAGGAAAACAAAGCAGACTCCAACAACCCGGTGGTGACTGCGGTGGAGAGGAGCGGCCCAGCTGCTCCACAGGCAGCACTGCCGTCCTCCTCTGCCTCCGCACTGGAGCTCCTCCGGTCTCCGGACAGGCGATGCCTGAGCCAGCCCAAGGTCCTGAAGTCCTGAACCAGCCCAAACCCAGAAGGTTACTTTTGTCGAGCTGTATTTCTAGTAGTACGTAACTGCTGTAGGCAGAGAGACACAAGCCCCGTTACTTGTGTGGTGAGCAACTTTGCTGACGAGTATCTTTAAGGCCTTCTACCAACCTTACCCTAGTTGGAGTATTTGCTATTAACGGGTTTTACCAAGCGCATACATAGTCGTCGTGGGGTTCCTGCACATATGAAGCTGTAAGGTCTCACATGAATCAGCCTTCAAGGATCCGGTCAAACCATCATCATCTCCGGTGCTGCAGGGCCGCAACACCCAGGGAAGAGCAACAGAGAGCCCAAAGCAAACAGCAGAGTAGCTCCCTTCTACCACCTCAGTTAGGCAGGATGAAACCGTTTTTAAGAAACAAAATAAGTAACCAAAAAATGTTTCTGGAGAAAACCACTAAAAAGCCTTTAAAGATAAAAAGGGTCAAAAGGCATTTCCCGAGGAGGGAGGACCCGAGTATCGCCTCCAGCCCAAGACACGTCCTCACCTCGTGTTTCTGCAAGTT